>NC_041226.1:74778101-74847859 GCF_002837175.3 Physeter macrocephalus
CCCGCGTCCCCTGCATGGGCAGGCGGACTCTCAACCACTGCGCCACCAGGGAAGCCCTAACATTTTTTTTTAATGGACTTGGTTTTAGAGCAATCTTACGTTCAAACAAATTGGGCAGAAGGTACAGAGATCTTCCATAAACGCTCCGCCCCCATGCAAGCATTGTCTTCCCCGCTATTAACATCCTCCACCAGAATATAACATGTGTTACATTCAATGAACGTATATTACATTGCTACATTCAACGAACCACAATCACTCAAAGTCCATAGTGTACATCAGGGCTCACTCTTGGTGGTATACTTTCTGTGTGTGTGTGGACAAATGTATAATGACATGCATCTATCATCATAGTATCATACAGAGTATTTTCACTGCCTTAAAAATCCTCTGTGTTCTGCCTACTTTCCCCTCCCACCTCAACCCCTAGAAACCACTGATCTTTTTACTGAGCTGTCTCCATTGTTTTTCCTTTTCCAGAATGTCATAGAGTTGGAATTTCTACACTATGTAGCTTTTTCAGATTGGCTTCTTTCACTTAGAAATATGCATTTAAGAGTTCTCCATGTTTTTTTTTTTTCATAGCTTGATTGTTCATTTCTTTTTAAGCACTAAATAATACACTTGTCTGGATCTACCACCGTTTCATCCATTTACCTACTGAAGGACATCTTGGTTGCTTCCAGGTTTTTGCAATTATGAATAAAGCTGCTATAAATATCCATATGCAGGTTGTTGTGTGGTCATGTTTTTAACTCTTTTGGGTAAATATCAAAACCGTGATTGTTAGACAGTAGGGTAAGAGTATGTTTACTTTTGCAAGAAACTGCCACACTGTCTTCCAAAGTGGCTGGACCACTTTGCGTTTCTGTCCACAACGCCTAAGAACTCCTGTGGCTCCACATCCTCATCAGCATGTTTGTGTTGTCAACGTCCTGATTTTGGCCACTTTAATAGGTTTATTGTTGTTCTAATTTGCATTCCACTGTTGACAGATGAGGTGCAGCATCTTTCCATAGGCTTGTTAGCCATCTGTGTATCTTCTTTTTTGAGACGTGTATTAAGATTAAGATGATTGACCATTTTTAAAAAATCTGGTGGCTTATTTTCTTATCATTAAGTTTTAAGAATTATTTGTATATTTTGAAGTATAGTCCTTTATCAGATTGTCTTTGGCAAATATTTTCTTCCAGTCTGTAACTTCTTTACTGTATTCTCTTGACAGTGTCTTTCCCTGAACAGAAATGTTTAATTTTATTGAAGTTCAGCTTATCAACTATTTCTTTTGTAGATTGTGACTTTGGTATTGTATTTGAAAAGTCATCATCAAACCTAGGTCATCTAGGTTTTCTCCTGTGTTATCTTCTAGGGTTTTTATAGGTGTGTGATTTACACTTAGGACTATTATCCATTTTGGGCTAATTGTTGTGAAGCGCATTGGTTGTGTCTAGATTCATGTTTTGCATGTGAGTGCCCAATTGTTTTATTGTCATTTGTTGAAAAGTTGACTATTTCTCCAATGTGTTGTTCCTTTATCAAAGATATTTATGGGGGTCTATTTCTGGACTCTCTATTCTATTCCTTTGACCTATTTGTCTGCTCTTTCATCAATACCACGCTATCTTGACTACTCTAGTCTTGAAGTCGGGTAATGTCAGGCCTCCAACTTTGTTCTTCTGTGACATTGTGTTTGCTATTTTGAATCTTTTGCCTTTTCATGTAAACTTTAGAATCAGTGTGTGATATCCATAAAATAACTTGCTTTTTTTGTTTTTAAACGAAGATTGCTTTGAGTCTATAGACCAAGTTAGGAAGAACTGACATCTTGACAATATTGAGTCTTCCTATCCATGAACTTGGGGTATCTCTATTTTATTTAGTTCTTTGATTTTATTTATCAGAATTTTGTAGTTTTTTCTGTATAGAACTTGTATATATCTTGCTAGATTTATTCTTAAGTATTTAATTTTTTTCAAGCTAAACTAAATGGTATTGTGCTTCTAATTTCAAATTTCACTTGCTTATTGCTGGTATATAGGAAAGAAATTGACTTTTGTACATTAAGCTTGTATCCTTCAAATTTGATATAATTGCTTTTTAGCAAATCAGATTTTTTTTGTCCATGCAGTAGGATTTTCTCCATAGACAATCACATCATCTGCAAACAAAGCCCGTTTTATTTCTTTCTTCCAAATCTGTATGCATATTATTTTCTTTTCTTGTCTCTTTGCATGAACTAGTATTTACAATAGGATGTTGAAAAGCAGTGATGGAAGGGGGCATCCTTGCCTTGTTCTTGGCCTTAGTGGGGAAGTGTCAAATTTCTTACCATTAAAAATTATGTTAGCTGCAGTTTCTTTTTTTTAGATGTTCCTTATCAACGTGAAGAAGTTTCCATTTATTCTTAGTTTTCGGAGAATTTTTAATCATGAGTGGGTGTTGAATTTTGCTGACTGCTTTTTTTGCATCTATTGATATGACCATGTGATTTTACTTCTTTATCCTCTTGATGTGGTGGAATACTTTCATGGATTATTGAAGGTTGATCCAGCCTTGCACACCTGGGATATACCCCACTTGGTTCTGTTGTATAATTCTTTTTAGACTGTTGGATATTTAATTAGCTTATATTTGTTAGGGATTTTTGCAACTATGTTCATGAGAAATATTGATCTGTAGTTTTCTTTCCTCACCCATTCTTCTTTCCAGAACTCATATGTCACTGAATTCAGTTATCGATGTTAGAAATATGGAATTATAGAAATACAGATTTTTTTTTTGTCTCCCATCTTGCATACCTAGGCCATCACACTTTCAGTGTTATTTTGTGAATATCTTTCAACTTCATCTATTTACTTCTATCTTCAGCAAACAGATACTTTATGCCAAGCTACTATTATCTCTCAACTGGAGAGCATAATAGCTTTTTTCTAAGATTTGCTCATGTTTGTCTGCTCATTTTGTTGTTTTTGTTTGTTTGTTTCTGATTCTCCTGGTGCCTTCAAGTCATTTCTAAACAATATCAATCTGAACAATTCACTCTCTGCTAAAAATGCCATCTCTAGACACTGTCTTTCGGCTCATCTGTCCCTTCAGGTAAGCTACTTCTAACTCAAAAGAAATATTTAGATCTCTTTATTATAGCCTCTCAGACAATTATGGCCTTTTCTTAAAACACTGATCACAGTTGAAAGCTTATATTTACTTGTGCAATTGTTTAAATAATGTAGTGGTCTCCTTTATACCATACACTTCATGTGGGCAAACACTTTTAAGTTACAGCTGTAAAATTGAACACAACAAGTACCTAGACACCTATAAATGCATGTCGAAGAAAATTCATGACTGTGAAAAAGATTATTGGAATTTTCTACTAGGTGGGCTATTTTGTAGATTGAATAAGAACATTTCACTGTAATGACTGATATGTAAGTCAGATTGTCGAAGTTAGAATTGTGAAGCAGAGGAGATAATAGACTAGCTTAAAAACAACAACAACAAAACAGAAAAAAAAGACATAAGATTAAATTATAATTTAAGAGAGACACAAGTGAAAGAAAAGTTTTATTAAATAAAAACTTTATTTCAATTTTAAGATATAAAAGACCTAAACAAAGTGTTAGTGAGGGAAAGGTACAAATAGAAACGGAGAAGATGATTTTACTAGAGAGCGATTGGGAATGCATTTTGGACCAATGTGCAGGGGATAAAAAGCATAGAGAGGGAACATTATTCCTCTAATATGGAGAAAAGTGAACAAACACAAAGAAATGCATTAAGACATATTTGGTGCAGTTATTGAAGAATTTTCAGCACTACAGTTGGAAAGATGTCTTCTGTCCCGATGAATTCCATTTATTGAGGAAATAAAATCCTGGAAATTTTGCTTTGGAGAAAAACAAATGGAGTTCTTCTCTTTAGGTGTTCCACTGCAGCATTACTATTTTAATTTTCCAATCACAAGCTTCACAGATTAAAAAAAAAATGATGACATCAATATTTGTTCAAAAATAGAAATGCTTTTTTTCTTTTATCACAACACTATACATTATAATTTGAGGCACAGACTTATTTTCTATTAGACCTGAAAGGATCTTAGTGGTAAGTAATCCAATTTTCTCATGTTATAGATCTAAAATCTGAATTCACATAGCTAGTTAAGAACAGAGCTAGAACAATCACTTGATTCATTATTTGACCAAATGTCATTTCAGAATAAACTCTTAGAACTTTGCCTTTCTCGTATAATCTTACAGTTCTTAGAATAACATATTTCTGCTTTTTTAATATTTTGTACCTTTTTCCTGGTTAACATCTGCACTGCACAGACTGCTGTTTATACATTGTATGCACCTTTTATTTTCAACTGAAGTTGTGTAGGTAATTTAATGCAATGCAGGTGTTTTTGTTGTTGTTGTTTTTAATGGGCTTATCATATAGAGAGACAAGACGATGGAATCCTCTAGAGTAGAGATAGAAAACAACTGTCAGATCACTTAATCTCTTCAAAAATGCAGGGCTATTTTTTCCCCCCTTAGATTATCCTTTTGAATATTTGACCAGTCTAATTTTAAAATGATTCCAGTGATGGCATTATACATATTTTCACGAACTGTTTTCTAAAGCCTCCTAAACTCTCAGTTACAAAAATTTCCTGATATGTTTTTGTTCTAAATTCCTTTCTTACTAACTTTACCTCTTTCATCAACTAATATTTCAGTTTAATCCATGTAATCACTGAAATTTTTTCTCATTGTTACCTCTTCTCAGTTTAATGATCTTTTCTCTTCCACAACATTTGAGTCTCTGAATGTCATTAATGCACCTAAATTTTTCAAGTCTTCAGGGTTTTGGTTTTTTTTTTGAGAAAGTTTAAGAGGGATAATTAAATAAAAATAATGATCTATACTGGATGAATAAAAGTTCTATTAACTTTCTGAAATTTTATACTGGCTGTAGTGTAATTGATAAATTAACCTACTCATTTTCTATAAAGTGATAGAATAAGGAATGCTAAATGCACTTGAGAAATTATACATCAGGCACAACCAAGTGCAAACTGATGAATCCAGAAGGTAGGCCAACTTTTAAGTTGCGATTTTTGAAAAGAACCTTGTGATTTATTATATCTGCTGTTATTATGTCCTATCTGCCAGGGAATTTTTATGCCATGGTTCAGGATTGAATATTTGAGAGGTGATTTTGTGTTTCTGTGGTTGAATTTTCTTGTAATTGAGGAAACAATAGAAGGTGAGGAGAGGAGAAAAGGAAGTGATGTATAACTATTTTGCAGCAGTAACATGAGGGGTTTGATTGAAATCCAACCCCTTCCTTGTCCATTTTTGCCTGATGTTCCATACAACTTTGTTTTTATGACAAGAATGGATTCAGCTGAAAGACTGGACCAAAATGTACACATTCACAGACAAGAAACAATGTAATAGAACTTGAACCACCTTTGGTGTAAAAGCAATTTGGAATTGAAGTCCTTGCTTTGGGACATATGAACTAGTTCTATGTGGGTTCATAGTAAGCAGCTGAGGCTGAGGGGTTCTCCTTGAGTTTGATCATGCTTAGATACAGACAGCATTAAATCAGGAGTAGCCAGGTATTTTGGGATGTTTCTACCACAGTGATTCTTCAACAAATATATATTGAGGATATATAATATACCACGCCCACACACACACACACACACACACACACACACACACTAACACACAAGAAAATTTAAATATCCTCTAATGGTGCATTAAGAATTGAAGTGGCAAGCCGTACCACAAAGAGGATGATGGAAAAAAACAAAAAAGAGGATGATAGTCCAATACTGTATGGAAAGCAAAGTTAGATATTGGTCTTACATTTATTTTCTCTTATTCTTCTCTAATTTTAGTTCAATTTAATTGATATTTTACAATATACTTAAGAGAATAGTAAAGTTGTGTATGCATATAATTTATAAATATGCTTAGCTTAAAATTAAGTAAGATCAATAAAAAGAAATGCAGTTTACTCATTTTCATCAATGCTCCTTCAAATCCATGCTTCCTGGTCACTGACTGTTAATGCATCAAACTGTTGTCAGTGATGTAAGTCCCTGGCCACTCTTTACTTGGCACATTGCTCAAGATTGTGTTTGCAGAGAGCAAACTTGAAGGAAAATGTGATGTCCCCCTCTGGGACAAAAAGTAAGCTTGCTTACCACTTGTTATAAAACAACACCTTCCCAAACTCATTGATCCTCCCCAGTAAAGCAACCCTCCATATGTTCTGGCCACCACCTGGGCTCTCCATGTAGTTTGTGGTACAGGGTGAGGGGATCAAACACATCATACTCACACTTCCTGTGCCATGAGTAATAAAGTCCTGCCTGTGACCTGGGAGTCTCATGCCTTCTCCCAGCATTCTCTAAAGAGTAACAGAGGAATGTATCCATTTGTAACTAAGACAAATTCAAGTCAGAGATTCTGATAATTTTTATAATGTGTATAGAATGCTGAAAGAGACGTGGGTCTCTGGGGGAGAAGGAAGAGGATCCGGTGGGCTTGGCTTGGGGATAAGAGAAGGCACCCTGGAATCGGGGAGCTAATACTTTGCCAAGGTACCAGGTGAAGGGGTCAGGAGTAGGAGTTGTTCACTAGTCTGCCTGTAAATGATGTTGAGTTGGAAAAGGGAACATCAGAACAAGCCATCCAAACAGTGAGTTGATTGTTGCTCACTCCCTCCAAGTACAATGAAGACTTTTTATAACAATGGAACAGCAAGCCATAAGACTCCTCCTCTGAGAGGCAGTATGCCTGGAGCTCCTGAGTCAAAGAATCCACAAACATGAAATGACCAGTTTCAACAGTGTGGACTTTATCTTTGGATAGGTATTCTTGAGTTAACCAAAAACATCAGAATTTTGTTCAGTGCAGCAGGTGACTGCACTAAAACAAAAGTAAATGTAAAATCTTACTGGCCTGGAACCACTCTTTCATTCATGGCCCCAGTGCCTCGTTGCACTTCTACTCAACTTCAGCTGATTTAAGGAAAGAAGATAATTATCTTTGGTATTGAGGTCTCTTTGTCCCCAAGGGAGATCGAAGGTCTCATACACCCTTCTGAGTATCTTAGAAAAATTAGGGAAAGTGTAGGACCCATAATTTAAGTCTCCGCTAGATTCTACCATGTCTGGTCTGATGGGTGGTGGGAACAAGGGTGAGCTGGAACACCAGAGACTTCAGGGCATAACCATGGAGGCATCATGACGTCATAAAGAAAGGGACCTCTGCGTCTGGATATTCACTGAATACCAGGCAGTACACAAGGGAGTGACCAGTCAAGCCAAACCCTGGAGTCAAGGGCAAAGGAGGAAAAAGTGCCTGTCATCCACCCCTGCTGGCCCCGTCAGGCCACCTGAGTTTCCCCACTCAACCTGTGCTCTCTGTCCCCCAAGACTGGGAACAGTGTTATCTCCTGGCACTTACTGCTCCAGGGCACCTGGTCAGCTCCTTGGTCTCTGTCCTCACAGGAGAAAGAGGATCCAAAAGCAATTGACAGTATTTGGACAAGGCTCAGAGTGAAAAAGGTGCTAGAGTGTCCTGGGGCATCCTTCCCAGTACACAGCCCCAATGTCACCATGAGAAAACAGAAAATCCACATTGAGGGATAGTCTACAAAATAACAAATCCATATTCACCAAAAGCGTCAAGGACATGGAAGACATGGCAAGACTGAATAGCTGTCACAGATGTGAGGAGACTTGGGATACATAAAAACGTAATATAGTGCAGGTTATCAGATTGGATCCTGGAAGAGAAAAGGAAGATTAGTGGAAAAAAATAGTGAAATATGAATTAGTGTTTTGCTTTAGGTAATAGTGTATCAAGATTAATTTCTTACTTTTGATAAATGCTCTGCAATGACACAAGCTATTAAAATAAGGAGAATTTAGGTGAAGGGTATATTTAGACCAATTTTGCATCTCTTTTCTAAGTCTAATATATTAAAATAATAATGAAATAGTAGAATTTTTATAAGTGCCAAATACTTAAAAAACTCTTCAAGCAAAATTATAGCAAACTTATAAAAACAATCAAGGTAACCATAATTTTGAACCAAAAGGATATGATAAATAGAACATTAGGTTCTGTGACCTGGGGTAGGAGACACAGATGCAATGAGAAAAGCTAACAGGGACTTTTCTGCAGCCCCAGAAGAAGGGAAAATAGAATGTGGAGTAGATGTAATATTTGGAGAATTAATGGATGAGAGTTTTCAGAAACAAATGAAGAATATCAATTCACAGATTCAAGAAGCTCTATGAACCCTGACACTGATTAAATTCTTTAAAAACATAATACAAAATTTGTATTGAGAAACATATAGTAAAACTGTAGAGAGAGGGAGCGGGGGAGAGAAAAAGAAAGGCAGAGAGAGAGAATATGAAAAGCAGCCAAAGCAAAAAGAGATGACCTTCAAAGAACCTAAGTCGGAGATACAAGGCTGAAAGAGGTTAATTAAATCCCGACTTGTAATTCTATACCTAGCAAAGTGTCTTCTATGAATGAAGGAAAGCTTAGTTTAGACCAAGGAGAAATGAGAGAATTTACCTCCAGTAGATCCATACTAGGGGAAAATGAGGTGTTTTCCTGAAGTAGAAGGAACATAACCTGAGATTAAATTTTAGAGATGCAGATAAAGGTAGAGCGAGCTGAAAATGAAAAAACATGTTTATAAATCTAACTGAATATGAACTGCAAAATATAATAATAATGGTTTATGAGTTTTGAAATATTACAAAGGATAAAATACAGAACAACAATAAAAACATGTAGAGCCCGAAATAAATATGATTAGTTTTGTAAGTTCTTTATACTCTCTGTGAAGAGGGCAGAAGTACAAATTTACTTTAGCTTCTGGTAAGTTTAGGAAGCATATTTTTATTTCTAGTAATAAAATAGTAAATCAGTGTGTGTGTGTGTGTGTGTGTGTGTGTGTGTGTGTGGTTGGTTTGCTGTGTGTGGTGGTTGGACAGAGAGAAAAAAAAGAAAGTGATGAGGAGCAATAATCATCAAGTAGAAAACTGTCAGAAATAAATCTATGTAAATCCATAAGTTTTATCCTGAATATTTATGGAAGAAATGCTGTAATTTTTGAGTGACTACATTCAGGCTGAATTAAGTTAAATTAAAGTATGTATTACTTACAAGAGGCATCCAAAACATAAAGATGTAGAAATGTTGAGAATAAAATATTAGACAGAGTGGTATCATAAAAACACTAATAAAGGAAAGCTGAGGAATTATGTTCACATTAGAAAAAATAATACATAAAAATTTACCAGAGATAAAGAGGGACATTTGGTATATTAAAATATTAACTTACCAGGAAACTAAAATAGTTCTTAATTCATATGCACCTAAAAAGGAACATCACAATATACAAAATAAAATGGGCAGCTCTAAAGTAGGCAATGGTATTGGGTGATTTTAACCCACCCCTAATTGATCAGACTAGGAAAAACACTGAAAAATTTAGTAAAGGTACAGAACAGCCCCAGTCTAATATGGTAACCATGCATCCACATGTGGCTATTTAAAATTAAATTTAAATGAATTAAACCTAAAAATATAGTTTCTAAGCTTTGTTAGCCACATTTCAAACTCTCCCTAGCATGTGTACTAAGGATTACCATACTAGACAGTTTAAAACACAGAAATTTACATCATCACAGAAATAGTATTGGACAGTGGTGAGAAAGTATTTGAAATGAGAGTTTCAAAAAGTTTGACCTAGTGGTTATATAATGGACACGATACCTAACAACCTAAAAACATGCATTCTTTTCAAAAAATATAATTTGCATTTTCAAAAATTGGTAATAGGATGCCCAAAAAGCACATCAGAAGAAATTCACAACATTTAAATAATTAAGAATATATTATTTTAACAACAACAGTAAAAAGCCAGAAATAAATAACAACGAAAGATATAATTTCATCTTCTTTGAATGTAATGTGTGTATTTATATTTAGAAATTACATATGAAGACGAGATAAAAGTCAAAACACAAGATCAGAAAACATTTTGAACTGAATAGTTATATAAATACCTTGGTCAAACAGGTCGGATGAAACTGAGTCAAGCCTAGAGGTATAGCTATGGTGTTACTGCATAAATTAAAAAAATGAAGACTGAAAACTAACGGACTAAACATCCACTTAAAGACGTCGTCAAAGAAAACCTCAAAATAGAAAAAAATGATGAAGTATAAATCTATGAAATAGAAACCAATTACACAGTTGAAAATGTCAAGAGACAAAAATACGTCTTTGAAGAGATGAATATCATTGGTAAATTCCTGAGGAAGACAATGAAAACAAGAGAAAAACACAAAATAACTTAGGTGACAAGAAAAAAAGAGAGACATCATCACAGACCTGGCCAACATTAAAAGGATAGTAAGAATATATAAGCACAACTTTATAGCAAAAAATATAAATAAATTAGATAAACTGGAAAACTATTTGAAAAATATGTAACTCATAAAATAAAAAAAAATAGGAAACAGAAAATTTAAATGGTCATGTAATTATTTAAGGAAATGAAAATTAATTAATATTAACTTTCTCATATCCATATAGCTTCACTGAGAAGCTCTACTAAATATATAACATGGACATAACTAAATATCCAATTTCTTTCAGAAACCAAAAAATGAGGCATCAATTCTAATTTTTAAAAGGTCAGAATAACCATTATTCCTAACTTAATAAGAATGTCAAGTTTACAAAAAAGTAAATGCCAAACTCATTCATGAATACAATTTTTTAAAATGAAGAGAAAAATACAGCAAATGAATTCCTGAAATATATAACTAGAATAATACATCATGACAACGTTGTTTTTTTTCTCAACAATTCAAGGGTAGTTTAACTTTCAAAAATTCTATCAATCGAGTTTTTCTCACCATTAGAGTAAAGAAGAAGAGTCATATCATCATCATAATATATGAAAAAAAATTAATCATATACACCTGAGGGAATATTTTAACAAACCAGAGGAACATTGAAGCTTCCTAGTCTCATAAATATATCTAAAAGCAATAATACTAACATAATAATGATTAAGGAGGTGGTGAAAGTACTCCTTTTGAGGTAATTGACATAACAAGTGTATCTACTGTCACAGTGATACCAGTTTTGTCCTGGTCAGTGCAGTAAGGCAAGTAAAGGAAATAGTAAGTATGTTGATTAAAAAAGAAATAATTAAAACCATACTTATTCTTGGACAATATAATTTTGCACTTAAAAAATCCCAAAGCAACTACAGGAAATTATTAGAATTAGTAAGTGGTTTTAGCAAGTATTTTTAGAAACTCGTTAATATCTGAAAAGCACTTCTATTCCTATACGGCAGCACTAAGAGTTAGGAAATGCAACATTTTCAAGAGATAAAATTTATACTATCAACAAGAATACAAGTGGCTAGGAATAGGCCTAATAAAAGTTGTGTGATATTTCTATTCAGAAAGAAGTATTACTCATTGACAGCAATTACTGATAACCTAAATAAGAGACAGAATATGCCATGTTCATGGAAGGAAGATGATTTTGTAAATACATCAATTCTGCCTAATGTAGTATGTAAATTAAATAAAACTCCAACTGGTATTTTGATGAGCCCTGACAAGCTACTTCTAAAATGCATACGGAGTTCAAAGAAAATCCTAAAGGAGATTAAAGTGGAAGAACTTTCTATACTGAATACGAATATTTATTATAATACTATGAAAATTAAGAGAATATGATATTAGTGTGAAGATAAACAAAATAAATATCCAGATATGCCTCTGCATTTTGATTGATGGCAAATATGCACTGCAAAGTAGTGGAGTGAAACAACAATGTTTTCAGTGTATGTTGCTATGGGAGAACTGGTTATCCATATGGAAAAATAAAATAAAATTTTTTTTCCTTAAAACTATATTAAAAAATCTAGTCTAGTGTATTGTAGTTCTAAATATGGGATAATATGTTCCTGATGTCAGGGAAAATGAGACTTGTTAAACAGGACAGAAACAACAGAACATTAATCTAAAGGAAAAGATAGATTGACTTCACTACTTTATAATTAAGAACTTTTGGTCATTGAGAGACACCATTTAAAAAGTGAAAACTCAATCACAGAGTGAAAGAAGGTATTTTAGAACATAAAACTGGCAAACCCCTCATATTCAGAATATAGAAAGAACACCTAACTATCAATAAGAGAGATAACTCAATAAAAAAAAGTATACAAGCAATTCCAACAGGCACTTCAAAAAAGAGGAAATCCAATTGGTCAATATGTATTCAAAAAGGTGTTCAACCACAATAGTCATTAAGAAAATTCAAATAAAACCACAATGAAATACTGCTACACACCTATCAGAATGTCTACAAGATTATAAAGTGTGACAACGTTTGGTGAGGTTGTAGTGAAATTGGAATTTTCATTCTAATATGCTACTGGTGAAAACTGTAATTAGTACAGTCATGTTTGAGTACTGCTTGACATTATCCTCTAAGTTGAAAATAAACTTATCCCATGATCTAATAATTACACATCTAAATGTAATACCTAGATAAATACCTACATAAATTTACCTAGATAAATTTATCTAGATAAATTTATTTATCTAGATAAATACCTAGATAAATAATACCTAGATAAATACATACATAAAAGTCCCACATGAAAAAAAATATTTGAAATGGCAAGAAAGAAATTAGGATAATGTAAATTCTAGTGAAAGTCTTCACTAGAATAGAATAGATAATTAAATATCGGTATAGTCATAAAGTGGGAAACTGTCCATGGAATGGTATATGGTAACTTCAGACACCAATAAAAACATAAATCATTCTCACAAACATTATGCTGAACAAAATTTGTCTGATAGAGGAACAGTTGCTATATTAGCTTATCTTATATTATTCCATTTACATAAAGTATAAAACAGAAAAACAAAACTGTGGTGCTTGAGGATGCATATTCCAATGGTGAAATCAAAAAGACAAGTAAGAATGTGATAGTGATCAAGGGCGGGATAATGATTATCTCCAGGAACATGGAGGGTGTGGTGACTTGGAAAGGTGTAGGTTTGGGTATTCTAAGGTGTTGGCAGTATTCTGTTTCTTGACCTGGAAAAGGGTGACACAGGTGTTACTGACAATTCATCCAACTATACATTTTTTTATGTGTTTTTATAGAAAAGAGAAAGAATGAGGAACTAATGACCGAAGAGGTGATTTTATTCTAGGTGGTGTGCTGATAAAATTTTACCTCCATTTCCCTATGAAATCTCCATGATTCCAGAAAGATGGTGTGGGAGTGGATATGACTGAGAGCTCAGCCTTCAGTTTTGGTACGAAGGAAATGCAGGGGTTGACTCTGGATGGATAACTATACTCTGTGAGAGGAAATTCATGGGGAATAAATAAGTCATAAGTTGATGCTATGAAGCCTCCTGGTTCAAGTATTCTAGCTCAATAGCACGGGCTGGGAAATAGGGTTCCAGATATGATTAATAATGCTGCAATCACTAATTACCAACACTGAGCCATAGTTTGGAGGGGAGCTAACAAGTTAGTTTTGGCCTGAGGTCTCCCAGGTTCTGGAGAAGTCGTGTTTACCAGCAGCTCCATGTTGCAGATACTGAACCAACACCTCGTGCTAACCATTTGGCCCTTTCCATTCCCTCTTCTACCTGGAATGAACTCGGACTGACTTAATCTCATAGGTCCTTAAGCTGGTTGGGTAATACTTTTTTAATTAAGAAATAGACAAGAGCCCACTACTCAAAAAGGCATGAACAGTTTGAGTAATTAATCAATGGGTAAAAAGAGATACTACCGCATTTGTGTTTTTCTTGGTGAATCTTTGTCTTCAGTTACATCTAACTCACTATTATTTTACAGTCAGAGTCAATCCCTGTGTCTTCTGGCACTTTGGGGTACCATTCTGATGCCTAACCTCTCTCCCTTCAGACAGTGGTTGTCCAACTCCCTACATTGATGGGACTATTGGTTTTTGCTATCTCTAATGCAAGCCTTAGGGATGATATGCCCAATAGACTTGACAACGTGGGAAATATATTTGTCATCACAGGTCCATTTCTAGTTTTGCAAATTTCTTGATAATCCAAGCTGTGTCAAGTGATTGTTAACCCAGGCCAAAACCCACTAGAAGAGTGTCTTCCATATAGTACATACTCAGTATTTATATCTATAGATATAAATATAGATATGTAACAGTCAATATATTAAATCTATATACGTCTTGAATATAAATTAGTATACCTAATGTGTATGCATATATATGTGTGTGTATATATGTGCATCATTTTCCTTAGCATTTAAAATTAAATTTCTCAAAGTAATTGCTAATCAAAGATCATACATAGAAGTAGTTGGGGTTTGCACCTTTAAGTGCAGTATGAAGTGGTTTCCCCAAAGATATGTAAAGGTCATAATAATTTAATTTGGGTGAGGAGAGCAATTCAAAACTGCTTGGGTTCTGCAATAATCAATGTCATGAATTCCTTGTCCGTGACCTATCGAGCCCTATATCCATGAGTTCATAGAAACTTCTACAGATCACCATAGCTCCTTCCAGGATCTTGTGTGAATCAAGATCACACATTGTCTTTGCTCAGGAGGGATAGGAAGACATGTGCACACATGTAGCCACACTGAGGTCAGTGGAATCTGGACTATAATTATATTCAGTAGTCCCCAGGAGCTCCCAGGAGAAGGCTTCCCCAAAATACTCATAAAAATCCACCCTAAAGCTTAATCTAGCACTTCAAAAAGTGAAACATCTTTAAACACTTTTTGTCCCTCCCCTTTCACATAAATCTCATTGAAAACATAAAACATGAAATTATGCATTGACGAAGAAACACGATCTCTTTTTTATCCATGAAAATAACTAATTCAACAATGTAGAATTAAAATAATATACATACACTCCTTAGCAAATGGAAGAAAGGTAAAGAGTTGGTCTTACATTTTTTTCTCTTTGATTTTTTTCTACCAGATTTTGACCTTTCATATATTGCCCTTCATCAGTGTAAACAAGTATAATTATTTCAAAGTCCATTTCCATTACAATTCTAACTCTACTTGGACAAAGGCAAGATGCAGATTTTTTTTCAAACTCCAAACTGTCCCAAGTGAATGGAAATTAAATCAGAAGCAATTTAAATATTGTGTGTTTATTTATGTGTAGCCTACCATATTCCAACTGCTTACGCAAATTCACGTGGTTCATCATTAAAAGGAAATGGAGCAAATTCAGACCAGAAAAAATGAAGTTATGAAAGCTAGTTGAAGCTGGGAAAAAATTAGACATTATGTGCTAGGTGTGGGTTTGCTAGGTGTGGGCTACAACCTTGGCTCTCTGCTTCCTACAGATCGAAGCTAAAGAAAAACATACATACATAATTCATAGCATCCAATGGGGGCAAAACAACAGGTTGCTCTGGAGAAGAAAAGCTATTGCTGTACATTTTTTTTTTAATGCAAGCAATTTTCCCCGTGGCTTTTCTTCATAAAAAGAAAACAAAGATATGGATATGAGTGTAGATATGGTTATATGTATACATACAATGTAGCAAATGTACACAAAAATATTTGTCATAAAAACAATATGAGTGGGAATGTAAAATGGTCCACCAGATGTGGAAAATAGTATTGCAATTCCTCAAAAAATTAAACATTGAATTACCATATGAGCCAGCGATTCCACTTCTGGATATATACCCAGATGAAGTTTAAGCAGGGAGTCATCACAGCATTATTCACAAGAGCCAAAAGGTGGAAGCTACCCAAGTGTCCATCAACATATAAATGGATAAAAAGATGTGTTATATACATACAATGGAATATAATTCAGACTTAAGAAGGAAGACAACTTTGACAATGCTATAAAATGGCTGAACATTATGCTAAGTGAAATAAGCCAGACACGAAAGTTCAAGTACTGTATGGTTACACTTATATGAGGTACCTAAAAGTGTCAAATTTACAGAGAGAGAAAACAGAATGGTGGTTGCCAGGGACCGGGAGCCGAGGAGAATGGAAAGTTAATGTTTAATGGGAACAGAATTTCAGTTGGGGAAGATGAAAGAGTCCTGGAGATGGATAGTGGTAATGTCTTCACAACAATGTGAATGTACTTAATGCCACTGCAAGGCAGAAATAGGACACAGATGTAGAGAACAAACGTATGGACACAAAGTGGGGAAAGCGGTAGGAGGGGTGGTGGTGTGATGGATTGGGAGATTGGGATTGACATGTATACATTAATATGTACAAAATAGATAACTAATAAGAAGCTGCTGTATAAAAAATAAATTAATTAAATTAAATTTTAAAAAATGGCAATGAGCTGTACACCTAAAAATGATTCAAAGGGTAAATCTTATGTTATGTATATGTTACCACAATAAGAGAAACAATATGAGTTTTACAATGCTCTTTCTTATAACATCCCTAGGTTTAAACAAATAGCATAATGTTCAAAATGCCATTCACTAGAAACATCCCTGTAAAGGCTAACATAATGTGGTCTAGCTATGTAGCTGTCAAATTGTCTGGTTTAATAAAGTGGTAAAATTTAGAGATGTTACAGTAATGGTCTTCAAGATTGTGGTTGAACGTGTAACTAAGTGTGCTTATTCATTCCTTGTTGAAGTACTATATTAAAGAATGGGTCTCAGGTGTTCATTGCGTGAGGGCCCTTGGCCAGGGTTCCAGAGGCACCTCAGAAGAATCCTAGAAACATAGTTGGAAAACCAATACTCTAGAAAAACTGAAAGATAGATTTATTTTTCTAGATCATGGTTGCATCATCTTGAGGCTTTTAGCATCCAAAAACTCAATATAGAGCTCCCATGTTCACTCTTTAGTGAGTTAACAGAAATGACACATTTGGACCATCGTGTACCAACAATCATACAAAACCAACTTTGAAGTTTTGGGTATTGGATTTCTAGCTGAATTACAAAGCCCAAACCCCTTTTAATTTGATAAAAAAAGCTTTCCATGAAGACAAGGGGCCATGAAAGATATTGGCTTTACCCATGATCTGTACAACACTTTGATTGGAGCCAAGGGAAGACATTTCTCTTTCCAAAGCCCTAAAATCTTTGATGACCCAAAATACATAGAGACAGCTTCAGAATTGTGGCAACATCTATTAAGTAATAAATAACAGTCTGGTCTAACAAAACAAAACAAAACAAAAACCAAGAAACTTTTTGAATGTGTAAGCTCTCGCGTTCCCCAAATCGAGGAAAAATAAGGCTACGTTTCCAAGCACTGACGGTTAACTGGAGCCACTTCCTCATGCATGTGTTTTCATGAATCCTGTGTGTCATGAGACTTGTCCAAGAGGTTAGGTGAAATGTTTTCCCTCTGCAACAGCACATAATTGTTCCTCTCAGCTACAACGGAACCTAAGGTTCTGTGATTTTAGAGCACTAATTTCTCCTGATCCCTTTTCTTGGGACCCTGTGTGCCATAGGGTTAGCCCAGCTTTCCTGATATGGCAACTATATTGCATGATTTTCAACTCTTTAAGTGTAAATTGTATATTAAAATACTCTTGTTTCTTTGTTATTTCTCCCTTGATCCTAAAACAGATTTTAGGTACTTGTTAGATTGGTCCTAGGAATAGGTCCCGACCCATGCCTCAAAAAGTGCATCTACATGATTCATATAACCAGTAGTTATAGTTGAGAGTGGAACTCAATTTTCTATCCATACCTAGAGCCCAATATGTGACACCTGCCACGAGAGGCAAATACATTTTGTCTACTAGGTATGACCTACTTGTTAGGTGTACTGGTGCCCATCCACTTGGTTCCAGACTTGTCAAAGCATACATAAGCAATACAGAGGAGTGATCTTCAAGGAAGAGGAGCCAATGAAGGGGCTCTGAGCTTTCAAATATATCATATATTTTATGACAATTTCAGCTAAAATGGGTGAGCTATTAAAACGCCCTCAATATTTTTGTTTTCTTTGTACAATCTTACCATCACATGCACTGTCTCCTTTAATATAAAAGTCTTCCCCTCATGAATGCCTTGCCTCTGATAAATGTAAGCTATGGTATTACTCCCCTACCTGTTCATCCAGGGTGTGGTGTTTCATTTGTGCAGTTTAGAATAAGGCTGTGGAATGAGAAGTATGCCTTAATACTGGATGATAGTCTTATTTCACACAAGCAGCATCAATACTGATTAGTCACAGTGTCCTATAAGCAATGCCAATGTTTTTGTGTAAATAAACTCTGTTTATTGGTGCATCAAAGTGCCACTCCCCACCCACTAGAGCTTTGGTTATAATTATTGCTTCCAAAGTGGGTCTGGCTTCCCATATTACCATCATTCCTATTCTAGGATGCAAGCTGATTGGCTAAAATAGTTTACCAAATTTTATTACAGCCAAGCAATATATAATTTTGGTGATCACATGAGCAGCTACATTCTTCTGCCCTCTTTTGATAAAATACTTGTACCGGAGTCATAGTATTCATAAGCTTATGAAGAAGAGAAAACAGGGGAAACCTTCCCTAAGTTTTTATATACAAGTTACCAGGTAAGGTTAGCCTCAGATGTCTACTGCCCTAGTTTGTGTTTCTGAAAGGCTAGGCAATAACTATCCAGGACTCAGGACCTTTAGTGTCCCAAAGGAAGATGATTCTGACCACCTTTTCTGACTGGACTGTGAACACCTCCAAGAGTAAGGATACTGACACAAAACTAATGTCACAACTAATGTCAATCCTTTAATGAGCCATTAAGTCTCCTGGTCAATACTACCAGTGTCCTTGGATGAGGGGATGTTGGTCTTCCATTCTCCCTAGTAGTTTTCTTAGGCTTGGCTCTGGAGAGGTAGAAGAAAATAGTGTCTGTGTTATTGTTCTTGATTGGCACAGAGAGTTCAATTAGTGGGGAAGAAAGGTCAGAAGGAGAAGGAAGCTTTCCTGAGCCAGCCCGATCTCATCTTGTCTCATCAGCATTTGGGTAATTCAGGGCAGCATATGGTCAGCTAGACCTGCATGTGTCCTGATGTGAATTTATCTCAATGCTTTCACATACTCAATCAGTGTCCCAGGGGCTGACCCCTATTCTCTCTCCTTACTTGGAGGGTCTGAGCTCTTCTCATTCTTCCAACTACAGTGGCCTGCAGATGTATTTACCAATCATCCCAGTACTTTTATCTGTGGGCTTGGTGGCAAATGGAGCTTTGCTAAATGCTTCCTGCACTTCCACCGAAATTCTCATTTCCCTAGTTATGTTATGCATCACCATGATTTATTACTGCCTGATATTTGGAATCTGCTGCTACCACCATTCTTGCCCTTTGTTTCAGGCTTTTGTCTCCTACCAATGCCTACATGTGTGCCATTGGCACTGTTGTCCCAATCTCTGTCTTAAAAATTGTTTAACTATCCCGTGATTGACATATGAGCCAGGATTACTGTCTGGATCCCAGGAATCGGTTTTCTAGCTGTGCCTCAGAATTTAAAGCTTTTCCATTAACACAGAAGATTTCTGTTATGGGTTGAATTATGTCCCCCTCAGAATTCATGTGTTGAAGTTCTAACCTCCAGTACCTCACAATGTGACCTTATTTGGAAACAGGGTCATTGCAATGCAATTAGCTAAAATGAGGTCATATAGAAGTAGGGTGGGCCCCTAATCCCATACGACTGATGTCCTTAAAATAAGGGGACGTTTCGATACAGATATGCACATAGAAGTATTGCCAAATGAAGATGGAGTCAGAAATTGGTATGATACAGCCAAAAGCCAAGGAAAACAAAGATGCCAGAAGACCACCAGAAGCAAAGAGAGAGGTATAGAACAAATTCCCCCTCTCAGCCCTCAGAAGGAGACAACCCTTCCAATGTTTTGATCTTGGACTTCTAGTCTACAAAACTGAGACAATACATTTTTGTTTTAAACTATTCAGTTTGTGGCCCCAAATTGAGACAGCACCAGAAAAGTAATACAGTCTCCATGTGATATAATTTCAGCTGTGTGATTTTCAGACAGCATGCTTGTCTATGACTGACCACATTCTCATAAAGAGATGTAATAGTCTGGACCCAACTTTAATTTGTATTATTTATATTCCTCCTTTTATTAAGTTATTATTTTATCCAAGAACCGTAGCCTTTCATGACCTACTACTCTTCTTTAATATTTGCCTACAGTAGAAAAATGCATGTTTCAAAGTAAAATTGAAGGGACAATATTTGGGCTTTGCTGATAAATGTTTACCTGCTTTTATAAAAATACAAGAATGGTACAGATATTAAGTCTTCTTGGAGGAGATTTATGAAACATACAAATTTTGCTTATTGCTGAAATAATACAAACACTCAATGTTTAACAGTTAGATTTTTTCATGCTTCTTTACTCATAATGGATTTATATTTTTATGTTCCTGACATGGTATAAATTTATTTCTAGGAAAAAATATAAATTTCAGGTTAATTCTGATAATATGTGTACTCCTTAAATTGCCCAGCATTTTTTTCTGGCTGACAACATTATCTGCTTTGCAAAATATTTTGTAACGTGAGGTTACATAATTTTTCTGTAGTCAAAAAGGTAGTTAGTCGGGAGTTCCCTGGTGGTCCAGTGGTTAGGACTCAGAGCTTTCACTATCGTGGGCCCAGGTTCAATCTTAGTCGGGAACAAAGATCCCACAAGCTGCACAAAGTGGCCAAAAAGAAAAAGAAAAAAAAAGAAATGTAGTTAGTCAATATAGAACCATGATCTGTCTATTGGATCATCTTCATGAATGATACCTATGTTTACCCATGTCTAAATGATATAAGGAAGTTATTAAAATGAATTAAAGTCACAGAATCGATCAATTTATTATTTATTAGGAAAGCTACAACAAAGAATTATTGATTGAAACCTCCACTAATTAAAAAAATGTATATATGTATGTATAAATAACATACATATATAATGATTTATGTTGAAATATTTTGACATAAATATTGCGATTGACATATATACACTAATATGTATAAAATAGATAACTAATAAGAACCTGCTGTATAAAAAAATAAATAAAATAAAATTCAAAAAATAAAAATGAAAACTTAAATGGGAAAAAAAGAGAAATATTTCAAATTATTCAATGTCTATACCCTTTTTTATCCTTATCAGTTATTTTGTTGCTTGTTATGCCCGAATGTAATTTTTTGAAATACGTAACTCTCTAAGTTAAAATTTAAGTGAGTATACTCAGCTTGACGACCTGTAAATAGAGCAGAGATTATTTCTCGAAGCTTTCTAATACATAACTCTCTAAGTTAAAATTTAAGTGAGATGGGCCTGAAATGGGCAAGTGAGTATACTCAGCTTGACGACCTGTAAATAGAGCAGAGATTATTTCTCGAAGCTTTCTTTACTTTTGGCTTGTTGATCATTCCATGACCTAGAGAAGTTCCAGTTGTATTCCACAAAACTTGGTGGTGTACAGAAGTACTTCAGGGCCCACCCCAGGGACAGGAGATAAATTAAGGGCAGGAGGTTTTTTCCTATATCCTGAATAGAGTAGTTCTATTTTTATGTTATATATATATATATTACATATACATCCATATTGGTATCCTATAAGATTATTGTTAGCAGTGATATCTCCCTGCTAATTAAGAAAAGTTATTAAAAACTTTGGACTTCATATGGTTTCTCCAAACAATATTATTTAGATACAAAAGAAAATGCTTTTTTTGTTGTTTTTTTTTTTTAGCGGTACGCGGGCCTCTCACTATCGTGGCCTCTCCCGTTGCGGAGCACAGGCTCCGGACGCGCAGGCCCAGCGGCCATGGCTCACGGGCCCAGCCGCTCCGCTGCATGTGGGATCCTCCCGGACCGGGGCACGAACCCGCGTCCCCTGCATCGGCAGGCGGACTCCCAACCACTGTGCCACCAGGGAAGCCCAAAAATGCTTTTTAAAAACGTTAGCTTTCTTCACAAAGAACCTCACAGTCATAACCAACATGAACTCACATACAAACAGTCTTAAGCTTTTAACTTTGCGTAATTATACTGTCGAGTTCCACATGGCTCAAATGCACATATGACATCCTCTGGAAATATTTCTAATGGTTTGTGTAACCAAATAATTTACACTGGAATTTTTCTCCAAGATGAAGATATATTTAATTCATTTATCAAAAGAGTTCAATTTTTTCCCACAAGAAATTTTTGTTAAAATTTTATTTAGAAAATTTCCTAGAAAAGTAATGTTTTGAGCAAAACATACTTACTTAACATAAAGAATTTAAGTAATGTGAAACACGGTAGAAGATAACGATAGAAAAAGAAAACTTTCCAATCCCTCCATCAGAATTAGAGATTAACATTAGCTGCACATGATTCTAAAAATATTTGTATAAATATATAGCAATATATAAAGATTGACAAAGTTGACAGAGGATACTTAAGATTATATTGCAAATGTTATCATATCATATATGATATTTTAAAATAATGAATTGGTTGTTACCTTAATTTTACTTGAAATTGATATAAAGATAAAAACAAAGTATTAAAATTACTGAACATATAATAGGATTTCTCACATGAATTATTGTTTCTGATATTAAGAAGATAATTTTTTAAAAACATTAAAAGTTTAGGATTGTCGTGGTGTTATTTATCCTCACATCTCAGTAACAGGCTTTCCATTGTGGAAAACATCGGCATTGATATATTCCCACTTTGCCCGTATGTTTCAAAACTGTCCATTATATTAGGTCCCAGTTCTCCAGGTCTATAACACTGTTATTCAATTTAGTAACAATGGTTTCCATGGTTATTTAATATTACTTTTATACTTAAATTGATTCCTAAGGAACACCATGTATTTTATCATGGTTTCTCAATTCTTGACTTGTTTTTATTTAACTTTTCTTTGACCATATTTCACTGACAAGAACTATTTCTTTTCCTTGTTGCCAAGTTTGTTCACATTGGATGATGTTAGCCCGTGCCTCTGTGAATGACAAACTTGGCAGACTATAAAGTTCTTGTTTCACAGCTACTTTGCAGATCTTGGGGGGAAATATCACCCCATTGTTGGCCACTCTGAGACGGCTTGGTTTGTCTGCCCTTTAGATGTTTTATCATTACTAACTAGGTGCCTAAAGAGTTATGAAAAAATGAAAAGCAAATGTTTACATTTTAAAGTACATCTAACTGGATAAAGAATTATATCTGTAGTGTACTTTTCACTTGTAGTCTAATAATAGTTCAAAAATCAATTTAAAACTTGTACTTTAAAAAATTTTTATTACACTTATTTTTTCTTAGGAAATTTGCCTATCTTTAAAAAACGTCCCCTCTATTTTTTGATTCCCTTCAAGGTACTACGAATTTTACTTGTGTTATTTCAACTTTGCCTATTCATAAATCTATTTGTTGCTATTTGTTTTTCCTTTACAACATCACTTCCTATCATTTTCTCTGGCCCCTGTATAAATAGGGTTCAAAATATGGTCCTCACAGTATCAGCACTATCAGCATCCCATATTTAAAAGTATCTTGAATTTATTAGCCTGGGACAACCTTATAAGCATGTATTACTCATTTTCATATATCCAATAGTTAACCTTTGTTTGTGACATACAACATATTTTATAAAATATTATTACTGATTCATTTACATCTGATTTTCTATGATATAGTTATTGGTGGATTGACAGAGTATTATAAACAATTTTCCCTATTTGACCTTGTTGTAACCACAAAATAGCAGGTTCCCCTTTTCATGTAGTTGAACAGGAGATATGAAGGAGAACGTAGCTTTTTTACCGAAATTGACAATGCAATTAGTAAATTCTGTAATTCAAGACTAGGTTTATTTTATAATCCAAATAATTAGTTTGAGGTCTTTATTGATCAAACTATTCAGATGTTTGTCAAATTATGCTTTCCACTGCATAAAAAGGTGGGTGTGTTTTACAATCAGAATGAAATATAAAATTGTAGAAAATAGGTGGTGCATAAACAAAGGAAAAATTTATCTGAAATATATCAGGGAGACAATGGGTGGTTATTTCACAGCTATCTTCAGATTGAATTTTGAATCAAAATGATCAATTCACAAACCACAATAGATTGGTATTAATCTGAGGACCATGATTTTTCTTTAAATGAGCAACTTACGAAATAGTGATATACTTAAAGAGCGCTGACTATTATTTTGAAAGTATATTTGGGTACATAATCACTGAAAACAGAAGTGTTTAGTTTTCCAGGTGATAGTATAATGTGGCTGGGAGTCTTGCCGTGCAAAGAAAATAACCTATTAAAATGTATCCTCTGTGTCCAAATTTTGCACATTTTTTCACACTTATTCCTAACGAAAATGGAGTCTTTATAGTCAATGAAAATTATTTATTTAAGTGAACTCTCTGTTGTTTTATTTTGAAGAAACAGTGTAAGCAGCCCTTTCAAATATTTTATCCCTTCACCAACCTGTTTCTCTTATAATTCAAGTCTACTTGGTGTTGCTTTCTATAACCTTTAGTGAACAATTTAGTTAATAGTCAACAGTCTTACACCACTTCTGGGTACAAAGAACAGAAAAACAGGTATGCTTTCCATTTGAAATAAAGGGAACAAAGTGGCTTTAGTGTAACAAAAATATGATGCTAAATATCTACATGTAGATTTAAGTAAACATATTCATTTTATTTTTAAAATCTCTCTCTGGCAGCTAGAATACTAGTGAGTCACTTTGATCCTCTCAAGGTTTAGTTCTAAGATTGTCAATTGCCATAATTTAATCTGGACTATCATGAGTGATACCAATTTATGTTTTGTTCTGTATCTAGTGGTTCCAAAACCTGCATATGTTTTCATTCTCAGTAGACAGTTATTTTTAATTGATATTTTACATTTTTCTCACAATATCTTGTTTTTCCCAGGGTGCTTACGTTCATTGAAATTTTATGTGTGGTATTTTCAGATTTGTTAGGACGGATCTATTTAGATTTGCTCTTACTCTCGGGTCATAGTTTATTCCTATATATAGTCCTCCCTCCTCTTCCCTGACCCTCTGGGGCTCCAACTGAGGACCTGTAATATTAATCACGACACCTTTCCCTGTGCTGGCATTGAACTCCAAGAGTGACTAACTTCTGAACCACTTTCTGACATTTAGCAACCTAGCTATTGGTTTTTGTTGGGTTTCTTGGAATCTTGGCTTGCACATTTGCAGTTTAGGAGAGAACCAAGAATTTGGGAAAAATTTACAGGTTTTTAGGTGCTTATGTTTCCTAATATTTATTTAAAGACATTTTATCTGACCTGAACTACTTCTGTCTCTTTGGTAAGATTGAACCTTTCCCTTGAGTTCCATTTCCCCACATCCTCATTTTGAAAACTCCTTAAGAAAAGCTAGCTGAATCTGCCACTCAAAGAATCCAAGCTTCTGTTCATCGCTCCATCACAGATCAAGGGGCAAAGATCTTCCCTCAGCATTTTGAAGTTGATGCACTAAAACACAACAGTGTTCTTTCCCCAGCCAAGTTTTGGTAAACAGAGACCAGGTACTAGGCTCAACAGACAATAGCTATAATGTTCCATCCTCTCATTTCTTTTTCTGCACATGATGATTTTGATTTTGATTTTTTATATTTTAAATTTGTTTTATTTTTTTGTGGCTGGCTTATTTTACTTAGCATCATATCCTCAAGGTGTGTCCATAATGTCTCATATTGCAGGATTTCCTTGTCTTTAAAGGCTGAATAGTATTCCACGGTATGTCTGTACCACCTTTTCTTTACCTATTCAGCTGCTCATTCAACACCAAGATTGTTTCTACGTCCTGGCTATTATGACTAGTGCTGCAATGAACATGGGGACGTTAATAACGCTTTGAGATCCTGATGTCAATTTTTCTGGATAAACACCGAGATGTTGGATTGGTAAATCATGTGGTAGTTCTGCGTTACTACTTTGAGGAACCTCCATACTGTTTTCTATAGCGGCTGCAACATTTTGCATCTCCACCAACAGTCAGTGTATAAAATGTTGAGTAAAACTGAAATTTGGAGAATTGGGCAGATTGTACTCTGTATCTCTTGACACCTTTCTGTATAAAAATATACCCACATACATTTCTTTGGGTATATTTCCCAGACGTTCTCATAGCTATGAGTGTCATGACTGGTCTAGCTACTGGGGATAAAAGCAAATTTTGTGCCCCCGTGGGAGAGCGAATATTTCTCAGTACCTTTCTGGTGGCTACAATGTAGGTCGGACGGCTCAAACTCCATCTGCATCTCCAGCCATGAGATGACCCTGGGAATGGAAGTTATGCATAACGGAGCAGCAAGGCTGGAGAAGCCACCTCTGCTGCTGTACAGGGCTTCCGCACCTATGGATGCCCATCTCTAAACTTGGTTATTAGGATAGAGAAGTAAACATCTGTCTTGTTTAAACTGGTACTAATTTCATATTGCTTATAGCCACATCTAATCCTAAATTATACATCCTTTAATTTGGATGGCATATGAGGATTTCTTTTAAATCTTGCATTATTCAGATATTACATTTATGAGGACAGAGGTATAGAGCAATTAGGAAAAAAAATCAAAGTTTATAAAAATCATTTTGTTCCTGATTCTTCTCTTAAAACAATCAGCTTTTATACTCTTGATCCCCAAAGCCAGAAGCAGTAAGAAATCTTTAATAATGTGAGTATTTTAAAGAAGAGAAAAGGTAATGCCAAAATTAGTGAGGCAATGCCAAAATCTAATTGTTATGCTCATATTAGAAAACACGACAAATGAGCATGTAAAAGTTGCAAGTCAGACAGTGATGATTGCAGGCACCTTTGTAAAGACAATAAAATGTAGTGTTATTGGTACTGAGCTCATTAAAAATTAAAGCAGATAAATTAAAAAAATACTTTCCTCTTATTTAAATATTCTGTTTCAGTACGTATGCTTTTAAAGTATTTTAAGCCCTTTAATCACAATTCCTTCCAATGTATTTTAAATGATCGTAAATTTAAAAATTTGCATTATTCCCAAATGGCTGAAACACCTTGGTGAATTGGCAATGCAACAGATTATTTTGTCACACTGCAAACTGATTAGATTTGAGGATACTACATTTGCACGGTTAAAATAACTATCTCCCTATTTCAGTAAAAAAGCAACAAATCCTGGTATGAAAGACATCAGACACATGCAATTAAGTCTTCACTAATTGTTTGATTTTAGGTGAAATCTCTTTGCTTCCTATAATCACTTGTATATGTATTTTTAGTTTAGTTTAAAAAGTTATGTAAATTTCCTCTGAAATTTTTGAGCCGTACTGAGATACATACTTTTCAGATGACTCATGTTGCATTGCAGTAAGCATCTGTTCAAATTACCAGCAGGGCATTAAATAAAAACTGAGCATGTGTGCGTCTTTAAGACATTAGACATGACCAGCTGTTTCATATTCTCAGCGCCCTTTCAATAATAAAAGGCTCCCACGCAGCTTCCAGGTAAGGGGTTTGGAGAGGCAGAGGGGCATAGGAGGTTGAATGTGCAGGCGCGGAGGATCTTTAATAGCATGGCTTAGCTGCCTTGCATTTTCTAAGACATGCTGGTGGCTTCTGCCCCAGCAGGTGGGCATGCCTTAGGCCAAAGTCTATGCCTAGAAAGACAAAACAATCTACAGACTTTGTTCAAATACCCCTTAAGGACCTTAAATATTTAGGTGCTCACTGTAATGCAATTCTAGATATAGAAAAATCGGGCTCCTCTTGTCTGTTTCGGGCTATATTATAAATCATCTTGAATCAACATGGAAGGAATCCTGCTGTGCTGCAAAGGAAAGCTTTTACACTTTTCTCCCTTCTTGGCTGGTAATTAGAATAATTAATTAAACTCCCCTCATATCATACCTCTCCCAACATCACTTGCTAAAGCATACTCTGAAAAGGTCAATTATTCATTCAAACCCAAAGTTCACAAGATCTTTACAGCACTTCCTTTAAAGAAAAACTTACACCAAATACTGACTAGTGTAAAAGACCCAGCTAGTATTTAATTTATAAAGTGAGTTTTCATTCTCTGGAAATGACTTGGTTACAAATAGATATGAATGGCGCCAGTGTCCGTGTCCTCTGCTCTGTGGCATGCTAAGTGGACTTAGCAATTTGATCCTGAGGCAGATAACTCTTTCCAGAGATGACATTCAGACTCTCATGCCCAGTTATCTGAAATCTGGGATGGAGCGCCTCAAAGCCTGGAGTCACTTATGTTGAACATCACCAAAGGCAGAGTTCTCAAGGCAAAATCTACAAACTCCTATATCTGATTTTCTAGTGTTGCTGCAATGAACATGGGGACGTTAATAACGCTTTGAGATCCTGATGTCAATTTTTCTGGATAAACACCGAGATGTTGGATTGGTAAATCATGTGGTAGTTCTGCGTTACTACTTTGAGGAACCTCCATACTGTTTTCTATAGCGGCTGCAACATTTTGCATCTCCACCAACAGTCAGTGTATAAAATGTTGAGTAAAACTGAAATTTGGAGAATTGGGCAGATTGTACTCTGTATCTCTTGACACCTTTCTGTATAAAAATATACCCACATACATTTCTTTGGGTATATTTCCCAGACGTTCTCATAGCTATGAGTGTCATGACTGGTCTAGCTACTGGGGATAAAAGCAAATTTTGTGCCCCCGTGGGAGAGCGAATATTTCTCAGTACCTTTCTGGTGGCTACAATGTAGGTCGGACGGCACAAACTCCATCTGCATCTCCAGCCATGAGATGACCTTGGGAATGGAAGTTATGCATAACGGAGCAGCAAGGCTGGAGAAGCCACCTCTGCTGCTGTACAGGGCTTCCGCACCTATGGATGCCCATCTCTAAACTTGGTTATTAGGATAGAGAAGTAAACATCTGTCTTGTTTAAACTGGTACTAATTTCATATTGCTTATAGCCACATCTAATCCTAAATTATACATCCTTTAATTTGGATGGCATATGAGGATTTCTTTTAAATCTTGCATTATTCAGATATTACATTTATGAGGACAGAGGTATAGAGCAATTAGGAAAAAAATCAAAGTTTGTAAAAATCATTTTGTTCCTGATTCTTCTCTTAAAACAATCAGCTTTTATACTCTTGATCCCCAAAGCCAGAAGCAGTAAGAAATCTTTAATAATGTGAGTATTTTAAAGAAGAGAAAAGGTAATGCCAAAATTAGTGAGGCAATGCCAAAATCTAATTGTTATGCTCATATTAGAAAACACGACAAATGAGCATGTAAAAGTTGCAAGTCAGACAGTGATGATTGCAGGCACCTTTGTAAAGACAATAAAATGTAGTGTTATTGGTACTGAGCTCATTAAAAATTAAAGCAGATAAATTAAAAAAATACTTTCCTCTTATTTAAATATTCTGTTTCAGTACGTATGCTTTTAAAGTATTTTAAGCCCTTTAATCACAATTCCTTCCAATGTATTTTAAATGATCGTAAATTTAAAAATTTGCATTATTCCCAAATGGCTGAAACACCTTGGTGAATTGGCAATGCAACAGATTATTTTGTCACACTGCAAACTGATTAGATTTGAGGATACTACATTTGCACGGTTAAAATAACTATCTCCCTATTTCAGTAAAAAAGCAACAAATCCTGGTATGAAAGACATCAGACACATGCAATTAAGTCTTCACTAATTGTTTGATTTTAGGTGAAATCTCTTTGCTTCCTATAATCACTTGTATATGTATTTTTAGTTTAGTTTAAAAAGTTATGTAAATTTCCTCTGAAATTTTTGAGCCGTACTGAGATACATACTTTTCAGATGACTCATGTTGCATTGCAGTAAGCATCTGTTCAAATTACCAGCAGGGCATTAAATAAAAACTGAGCATGTGTGCGTCTTTAAGACATTAGACATGACCAGCTGTTTCATATTCTCAGCGCCCTTTCAATAATAAAAGGCTCCCACGCAGCTTCCAGGTAAGGGGTTTGGAGAGGCAGAGGGGCATAGGAGGTTGAATGTGCAGGCGCGGAGGATCTTTAATAGCATGGCTTAGCTGCCTTGCATTTTCTAAGACATGCTGGTGGCTTCTGCCCCAGCAGGTGGGCATGCCTTAGGCCAAAGTCTATGCCTAGAAAGACAAAACAATCTACAGACTTTGTTCAAATACCCCTTAAGGACCTTAAATATTTAGGTGCTCACTGTAATGCAATTCTAGATATAGAAAAATCGGGCTCCTCTTGTCTGTTTCGGGCTATATTATAAATCATCTTGAATCAACATGGAAGGAATCCTGCTGTGCTGCAAAGGAAAGCTTTTACACTTTTCTCCCTTCTTGGCTGGTAATTAGAATAATTAATTAAACTCCCCTCATATCATACCTCTCCCAACATCACTTGCTAAAGCATACTCTGAAAAGGTCAATTATTCATTCAAACCCAAAGTTCACAAGATCTTTACAGCACTTCCTTTAAAGAAAAACTTACACCAAATACTGACTAGTGTAAAAGACCCAGCTAGTATTTAATTTATAAAGTGAGTTTTCATTCTCTGGAAATGACTTGGTTACAAATAGATATGAATGGCGCCAGTGTCCGTGTCCTCTGCTCTGTGGCATGCTAAGTGGACTTAGCAATTTGATCCTGAGGCAGATAACTCTTTCCAGAGATGACATTCAGACTCTCATGCCCAGTTATCTGAAATCTGGGATGGAGCGCCTCAAAGCCTGGAGTCACTTATGTTGAACATCACCAAAGGCAGAGTTCTCAAGGCAAAATCTACAAACTCCTATATCTGATTTTCTAGTGTTATCCTGGTTTCTTCCCTAGCTCTCTGGCTTCACTGCTAAGTTCTTCTTTTAATTCTGTGAGCTACGACAGTACCACCCATCGTCCCCCCCAAAAAATATTAAGAGTCCATTTCTGTTGCTTGCAATCAAGAAAACATTACTAATACATAAACTAGTATCTGCTCTTACCATTATTTTGTGCCACTCTATCTCTAGCCTAGGTTGATATGGATATCCATATTTCATAAACTTTTTTATATTTCAAACATATATCATCTAAGCTGATAAAACTTATTACCTAGATAAACTTTTGATTGTTTAAAATTACTCTTTTTACATTTCAAGAGAGTCCCTTCTTTAAATATTACGAATGGAAGGAAATTCAGAATTGATGGGATATGAATTACAAGAGGAGGTTGGCAAGAAGAGAGAGAGGTATGTCATACGGGGTCATATAAGGCAGTTAAACTCGCAGATATTGGAAAGAATTCGAAGTATTGATATTTGAAGCTGGAATTAAATGTTATCAAATTTTACTTACCAGTGGGGGGATGGAAAGGAGGAGAGCAATAGAGAAAGTGAGACAGGGTGGGAATTTGTTGCAATTGCCAAGGTGAGAAAAAACAGTGGCCGAGAGGGCTGGGTATTAGTGGTACGGAACTATGAGAGTCAATCAGATTTGAAAAATAAGTTCAGCAGAATTTGAAGGACTTGATGCTTGATTACCTGTCAGACACAGGGCAGGGGCGGTGGTGAGGATGTGAGAAGAGGATTGCTCTGTAGGGGTCTTGCTTGTACAGTTACAAGTTATCACAGTCAGAAATGGGGGGAATAGTAATTTGGGGAGTGGGGTAAAGGAGTTGAGATGACGAACTAAGTTTTAGACATGTTTAATTTGAAGGATTTGCAAGACCCGTGGGTGAAGATGACAGGTACGTTGCTGGAAGGTAAGGACTAAGAATAGCATTAGACTGAAGACACCAGTTTGCAAGCGGTCCACGTCCAAATGCTGGTTTAAGGTTTGAGAGTGGATGCCACTACCTATGGAGAAAATGTGGAAACTGAGAAAGATGACCTTAAAAAGAACATTGTGAAATATAATACTTAAGAAATAGAAAGAGCAAGGTGATTATATTTACTTGCCAGGGTTGTCATAACAAAACACCACAGACTGGGAAACACACCCGAAATATACTTTCTTACAGTGTTGGAGGTTGGAAGTCCAAGATCAAGGTTCCCTCTCTCTCTCTTTCCTTAAAAGAACAGTAGTCCTGTTGGATTAGGTCTCTTCCCTCCTGACCTCATTTAACCTCCTACCTCCAAGTACAGTCACGTTGTGGGTTAGGGATTTAATAACTAAATTTAGGGGGCAAACACTTCAGTCCGTAACAAACATCCAGAAAACAGAAACCGTGAAGGGGTGTCTAAAGACAAAGAGGAAAGTGCAAAGGATAGCACAAGCACAGAAGTCAAGGGAAAACAGGGTCAAAACTAAAGGTTAACAAAGTCAAGCTCAGGGTAAGAAAAAACTATAGAGTCAGGTAAGGAGAGCTGAGGAAATACGGACATTAAGAGTAGAAAATTCTTTCTAAAAGTTTGTCACTGAAAGGAAGAGAAAGTTAGTGTTCAATGCTGAAAGGGAATGTAGGGTTGACCAAAGCATTTATTCTGTTGGGTTGAATGTCCCGGGAGGTTGGAGGTTTCACCTATGGTTGCCAATCACAATGCTACATGGACCACTTGCTACCTGGTCCTTTGTTTTCCCAGGGATGCTCATAAGCCTAGTTTAGGTAGGGAAATGGCAATGATTTTTTTTTTTTCTTTCCAATCTCTGGATTTTTTTTCAAGTGTTTAAACAAGCAAATGAATAAATAAAGCTTGAGAAAATGAGTTTAGGAAATTGATCAAGGCATTGTCAAATCTATGGACCATGACCTCTAAAATGAATGGGAAGAAGGGGGTTTTATTTATTTAAAAACATTTACATAAAGCTCACCAAGTACCAGGTAGTGTTCTCAGAATTTTACAAAAATTAACTCATTTAAGCCATGACTAATGTGGGATTACAGATATGAGAATACAGAGTGTCTAATAAAGACCCTAAGGTGATTGGAGAACTAATTGTTGGGAGCAACAAAGATTAGGTATTAAACACTGTTTGATGCATTGCTTTATATTTTATTCTTCAATCAGGTTCTTGGAAACACCATGTTAACTCATAAACATAGGTAAGGTGACATTAAAGTGCTCTGGTGACTGAAGGATAACATGTTTAAATCTAATGATATACAAAGCTCAGAATTCCTTTCATAATTTTTTTTTTAATCATAGTGTTCTTATTTGAGAGTTTATTAAGTACATGGGCCTGGGTTCCATTTCTCGCTCTGTTGAAGAAACCTAAACAGATATTTTGGTAGACACGTTAAACCTGATGGGATCTGCAGGCTTTCCTACAAACTATCAGCCCATCTTATCTTCTGATAGTGGGCAGGAAGCTCTGCTCGTGACTCATGTTAATCTCTAGTACATTTTGCACCAATTCTCAGGTCCATGGTATTTTAATTTTTTGTTTGTGTGTTCACTTATTTATGCAAGAGGAAAAAAGAGGGTATTATTCCAATCCACATGAATTTAAAGGTTTTTTTCCTGGTGCTTCCTAGTTTGCTTGATTTTTAAAATTCTACTTTATCCATCTTCCCTGGCACTCTCTCTCTCTCTGCTATTTTGAGTGGATAAAAGTATAATCCCGAGTTGTGTATTACGGCTGATTCTAAACTCTAAAGTTTGAGTCCTTCAGCAATATTTCTGTCTTTGTTGGTTGGCCTTTTTTTGCTATTTATTGTCACATGGCCTTGGATCCCAGGTTGTGCCCTATATTTGGTTTAGGAATTTATCTTGCTTCTTTTTTCTTCCTTCTGAAGGACAGAAGAAAAACCTACTTCTCTTTATAAAATCTTCAACTGAGAGAATTGACCTCCAAAGCAATGATGATTTAGGGTTCTCAGATGACTCTTGTTCATCCATCATATGCAAATGTAGAATACCAGAATCTAGTAATTGCTTAATTTCAGTTTGGCTTTTGTTTTGTTTTATTTTATTTTAATATTCTGTCCTCTCTTGGAAACTTGTATCCCTCTTTTCTGACCTAGGGTGATTTATTTTTCAGTGTCTAACAATCTATAGTTTTTAATGCAGCACTACTGGAATACCGATGTTTCTAAAATACTGGGAGACTCAATCTGATGGATGATTTTTGCAATGGCAATACATTCTTATGATTGTACCCAGCGTCCTGCCACCCTGATGCTTACAAGGATAAACTGTGAACTATATTATATTGAAAACAACCTGCAACATACTTGAATTTACTTATTCAACTATTTGTTACATAGCTCACAACTATTCACGATATTTGAGACTAGCAAGACAATAGTGTTTAAATACCTACAATAGAGATTTGGATAATTTTTATTTCAAGGCGTTTTTAAGAGATTTAAAAATCTTGAAATTCCACATAGAACGATATCATATATTTGTCTTTCTCTGTCTGACTCGCTTACTAGTGGAATCTAAAAAAAAAGGGTACAAATGAACTTATCTACAAAACAGAAATACAATTACAGATGTAGAAGACTTATGGTTACCGGGGGATAAGGGGGACAGATAAACTGGAATATTGGGATTGACATATGCACACTACTATATACAGAACAGATTACTAATAAGGACCTACTTACAGCACAGGGAACTCAGTACTCCGTAATGGCCTATATGGGAAAAGAATCTAAAAAAGAGTAGATATATGTATATGTATAACTGATTCACTTTGCTGTACACCTGACACTAACACAACATTGTAAATCAACTCTACGCCAATAAAAATTAAAATAAAATAAAAATCTTGAAACAACACGCAAAGATTTCTTTTCCCAAGCTTTGAGAATTGTCATTCTAAAGAATCATGAGGACAGAACTTATAGGAAGTTGAACACCATCCCAGTGTGTGCACTATTACCAAACTTGCTGCTTGTACCCAACCTGACCGGATACAAAATCCAGGAGTGGAGAGCTTCCTGCAGGTGGCATTGCCTTTGTGTTGTACTTATCTTGAAGCCATACTCAAAACTGTGGTGTATCCACCAAATTGCTATTATTCATAATGCTTTCTTGAAGATTGGGGAATAGTGATTTTTTTTTTTGTATTTTGTTTGTTTGTTTTTATATCCCAGAGCAGAAACGTGATCTAACTTTCTATTAGAAATGATCTCTTCCCTCAGAGTTCCACTCCTCTCAGCTAATTTCATCTCTCTTCCTTCTTGGTCAATACATTGACTCTAAAAGCCTCCTTTGTTCAGAGCAATTAAACTTTTATTTTCAGATTTTAGTTACAATCTGCTGAACAAACCCAGTCTTGTAATCTGTCCGTTCTGGAACTCATCTTCTCTATCCTGCCTCTGTGCACCAAGATTTTTTAATTGGTTCATTCACAGCTTGGTTGGCTACATTTGGGAGATCTACAGATCTCAGTATTTCTTCTGTTTCACCAGTTCTGTGTAATTCTAAACCAACAAAAGTTTCTTTACTTTAAAAAAGTTTGAAACACAGTAGGAAAAGGATATGTTTGATGAACAAGTTGGTATTTTACATAGTTCAAATAATATTTTTCTAGTGAAAAGGTCAAAAACATAGTGTTAGAAATGATTATAAATATGGGCCTTTGGGTAGTGAAGCTAGAAGAAAGGAAATACTCAGGTAGGTGCTGGTTGTTCTAAGAAGAAAGCTTTTGCTATTTTCATAAAAATTTTCTAAATCTACACCCAGTCAAACTACTGCATTGCTTTTCCTCTGCTTCAATATGTTCACAGCATAGTGGGGTTAGCAGGAAAAACATCACAACATAAAAAGGAAGAGATGACAAGCCATCATACTTGTTTTGTTTTGCTTTGTTTTAGGGTGGAAATACAAATACGTGGACTCAACTAATAAAAACTGACTTTGTGTACCTCACATGGACCACCTGAATAGTGGTGGGAAATTTAAAAAATTAAAAAAATATAAAAATCACTTGCTTCTGTCAACTGCCTTTCATTTCTTACATTATGGGATTAGATCAAGCAGGCGGACATCCAGACTCCAGTTCCTTTGGGTATTAGGGTTCACACTTAAAACATGCTCTGCTGTTAGATGTTAAGACTACTGGCCTTTCCACTGTTCCTTTTTTTCTTTACTGTTACCTAACACAATATCCCTGAGTGAACAATAATGTGCGGTCTTGGAATTTCAATTCCCGTACTAACTCTGCCCCTAAATACAGTCTGTTTTTTATTAGTAATTTAGAGTTAATTCACTTTGCAGAAAGTCTCCCTGTTCTGAGGTTATTCACACCTGGAATGAAATTCTGAAATATCCAAAGAGGGGCACTAATTTTACCATAAAACTCCTGTACTACAATATTCTACTTCTATTAATGTTCAAAAATTCTTCTCTTTTCTCTCTTTCTCTTTTTCTTTTCTTTTCTTTCTTTCTTTCTTTCTTTCTTTCTTTCTCTCTTTCTTTTTTTCCTCTGTCTTTCTTCTTTCCTTATTTTCAACAAACTCTTTCTTTTTTTCCTCTGTCTTTCTTCTTTCCTTATTTTCAAAAAACTAAGGATTTCATTTTGATTAAGTACATTTTCCTGGATAATTATACGTTCTGGAGTGAAATTTATAGATCAATTAATTCTTAACTGAGCTAAGATCTCGTTTCTCTATATATATATTTACTCTTGGACAAGTTAAACAGAGAAGTTCCTTCAAAAGATAATTTCAAGGGAAAATCACCCTCTAGTAATATTAATTGGCATGGAAACTTCAAGAGGAAAACATATCTGCTAAAATTGAAATTCAAGAACATTTCTCTTGACACTAATTATCAATAGAATCGTGCATAAGCTGAAGCCAAGATGTTGCATTCAATTGACCTCTTTCTCAATATGGAAAGATGGAAGATGAATACAGACACTTTGGAAAATGTAGATATCAAGTTCTTGGAAGCAAATTTGAAAGAAATAGCTAAGACGGCGCATTTATTACATTTTTTTTTAGGCCAAAATTAAAAAAAAAAAAAAAATGGTTTTTTGAGTAGCGCCGTAGTCTAGGATTGCTCAGAAATTGGTGTCAAGTAGAAATATAAGCTTGTATAATGAAGAATTGGTAATTATTGGAAAATTTTAAGTTTTTAAAACTAAGTACATAGAGAATGAAGACTTTGAAGGGAAAAATACACCAAAACCAGAAATAAATTTAAAATATAAATAAATAAGAAGTATCACTTAATGTGCTAACACAATATGTATGAAGCAATCACTCTGCTGTCCTTTTAAGGGTTAATATCATCATTATCACCATCAGTTGCTGTTATAGATGTTTCCATGGTGACCAGAAAGTATATTTTTCTTGAATGATGCACGGGTTAGGATAAAAAAAAAAAAAGTACAACAAAACAGTACAGTCTTATGAAAGAATCCTACTAAAAAGTATAACTATTTGGTTTGTCTTAAGCAGTTTACCAAAGCCATCTGCCAAGGACAACGTTAACCTGAGCAACAAGTGGACCTGGTTTCTGTATTCAGGTTCACCAACTTAATAGCTGTGTGACCTCAGGCAAATTAAGCGATCTCTCTGGGCTTCAGTTTTCTAATCTCTCAATTTGTGAAGGTAGTAGATAAGTTTTGAAAGTATTTTGTAAAGATTTTATAACACAATGAGTGCAGAATACAAAATAAGAGTAACAACATAGTTTGAGCTTAAAGAATAAAGTTTTAGAATATGTGTATACAAAAAAAAAAGAAGAGGGAATGTGGAACCCTTTGCCAAAATTAGGCTTATTTAATACTAGCTCATCTTATCTTATGCTTTAAGAATTACCCTTAGCATCCAAAGAAATTATGGCTAAATTAAAAAGCAGTGCAGACTTAAGTAAAAGCCCTGAAAGTTTTTGTAATAAAAAAAATTAAGGTATAAACTTACAACTTATACTTTCCATACTCGGAGATCTTAAATTAGGCTAAATGTGAGAGGTACATCCTTCTCACCTTGGTAATTCATCTGGTAATGAGGCTACTGAAGGCTCCTCATCGCTCCAGGAAGAACATGTTAGGTCATTTCTTATCATCCCCTCTAAGACCCATTACTTCCTAAATCCTGTGCCTTAAAAAAAACAGGTAGACAGAGACAGATAGGTGACTGATCAAGAGATTGATAGATAGATAGATAGCTTTGAATATTTGAAATGACTGAAAGACAGTATTTGGACAGGATTTATTACCCATAAACTGTATTGATTTATAATCAAGTCAAAAAAAGCCTGAAGCCATTTTTTTAAAATTTATAGCCACAAATGAAAACACTAGCATATTCATACAAATTAAAGCCTAATAGAATAGAAATACCTGTGAGATAAGTGATACTCTAGTTTATTTTCCTGACTATTTTATTTACTTGCTTTGAGACTTGGATAAATTCATTTAATCACTTTGTAGCTCATCCAAGAATTTTTTTACATGCTTGTTAAAATGGGAATATTCTTCATTCTTATCTCAAAGAGACACTTTGAATATATGTGCAAATATATAAAGTGTACTGATCTTTACTTTAGAAAACTTACCTAACTCCATTATCATTTCTAAATAGAAGAAAAAAGCAGCACATTTATATTCATCCAGCCGGTCATGCTGTAGATTTGCTTTAAAGACAAAAATATCTGAATGAAGAAACTGTCAAATGAAACATTTATAATTCTTAATTTCCCATATCAAAGATAAAGATTTGAGTTACATCTTTGTTTTTTATGAAAAGTTGTCAAAGGTTGATGTCTCATAACTCTGGTTGTCCTTTTTCATTCAGTTGGGAAAACAAAACAACAGGAAATAGAATCTGTCTATCACGTATTGCAATAAACATTCTGCCATTTTGTAAGAAACAGGACTCTTTAGACATATAGTATCAAATTTAGAGGTATATTATGAGAACTTAAATATAAACATTGCTTATGGAGATTGTAAAAAGTTTAGGGCATTTTTCGTTACTTTTTCATTCTCTAAAACATGAAAAAAAAATTCCTTCACTGATTAAAAGTTCGAGATGTAAGTGTCATAGAATATTTGTTTGTTAAATATTTTCTTGCAAGTTTGGAAAATGTATCTTGTAGGTGTCATATGCTTGTTTATTAAGGAAGCACTATAATTGCTGAGAGTGCTTTTAATACTTTAAAAGGCCATGCCCTCTGCTGCAGTGAATGTATTGAATCCTCAGAAAGAGGTAACTATTGGTCAATAAATAAAGAAATCTTGATACTCTCTGGTGGAGAAACAATGCCAGTTAGTAAAAGCAAATGTTAATTAACTAAGACAAACATGAGTTTTAATAACAAATCCTTTGAACTTTGCTCTTAAGCAAATCAAAATTTGTAGAAAACCATAGAACAGTATATTGCAATATTCAGATAGTAATCATAAGATGTTATCTGCAGGAACGTGATTTCTGCAAATTGGGTACTCCATCCTGAAACTTACAAAGCAAAACATTATTTACTTTCACTGCAATGTTTGCCCCTTAAAAAGAAATCTTATGTGGGGAACATTTCAAGTTGTCCTTCTATTTTATCCAAATATTATGCCATAACATCTTATGCAATCCTAGTTTTGAAAAGAGTTTTGCACTTCTGCACAATCCCTGGTAATTTTCTTTATTTCACGTTTTGCTCTGGCCTCACTTTTTAAGCCCAGTCTTCTTTTATTTTTAGCCCACACCTCACCCACTGTGCCATCTGGAAATATTATTTGATGAGTAACAATTACCTTTCTGCTGAAAGACTAAGGATTATCTGAAACATTATTTGATGATGTATCATCCTACAGGATGTAATACTAAAACTGTCACATACTATATCACACTAGCACCAACTATCATGTAACACCTGCATAGGCTCCTCCATCAAGTCCTGAATACTGTCAACAAGAGGTTAGCAGTTGAAAAAGAGAGTAACATTTGCGGAATAATGGCACCTGACATGTCTCCACAGCTGGCAAAGACATGTAACAGATGAAAAGGTAGCACATAATATAACTTTCATTTCTCAGCAAAGGCACACACTCAACTGTGGGACATTTCAGCAACCTCTTATGACTTCTGGTAGGTTCTCCTTTTTCTCCTAAAATGCAATTAAATGCAGGAAGGCTGTGCTATATTTTACATAAATATTGATGTCAATTCAATGAACACATCCTAACTAGTCAAACTGAAGTTTTCCATCTTGGACAAAAAGCCATTAGTTGCAGCACATGGTCTGAGGTTCCATGTTTGGGAATGAAATCTCTACCAAAAAAAAATCTCATTTCAATCACCCAACCTCCCCTGTCTTCTCTCTGCACTGCCAGGAAGAGCTGTTTTAGCTTAAGTGGGAGCTAAACTAAACAAAACCAAATCATTTTGTTTCAGCAAGAAAAAAAGGAGAAAACTTGTTTACAGGATACCTTTTGGTTTCCAATCATGCTCCTTTTAACGAGCATGGACCCTCCCTTTTCACTGTGCACCCAAGTCCCTCCCTGGTGGGAGAGCATGGAGTGGGATGGATGAGACTTATCTTTCATAAGATCATCCATTCCTTTCTTTCACTGTTTTCACAGGGAAGAGTTGAATCAGAATGAATTGACGCAAAATACAAGAAATACCTTTAACCCCATTTCCAGAGAAAGTCTTGTGGTAATATACATGTTATATTCACATAGACCTGCAATGTAAGGTCTTCATATCTGCAGTGGTTTTACGGTTGATCAACTATCGTTTGGAGGACAGATCTCTAACCAGCATTTTATTTTTGTGATTTATCAATACTTCCAAATATGTGGGCTTTCTGCAAATGCATTCTCCTTGGTCCTACAAATTTGAAACATTTCTGGTTTAAAAGTTTAAAGGGAAAATGTTAGCTATACTAGCTAAAACGAGTACTAAATTATCAAGGACATTAATGTATCTATGTTGTACGAGGGACTCACGTTCTACGTATTAAACAGTTGATGGTGGAACTTCTCATGACCTGGAACTCTATTCATCACAACACACAGTAGTCAAACAAGAATGCGTGGATATTGCGCTTAAACTCTCAGCTCAGCCAAGATTGATATTATTTTGTGGTGCTTAATGAACATAAAGACATATACTAATTATAGAGTACAATTTGGGGAGAAAAATGAAGGTTTTGCCAAAGCATTCTGGAAAACGAGTTGCAAGTTTAATGTTCCAGGAGGCTTTAAGCCTACTGCAATATTCTGCACTGGATAGGTGTGCAATAGTGTTGGCAGGCTACATTCATTAAGTAAGACAATAGTTTCAATACTTTAAACATGGTTTATATCAAAGCCTTAGATGTAAAGTTTAGTGTTAGGAAGCCCTGGTTAAGGTTCTCAATATGCTATTAATAGAGGTCATTGTTTTTTGCAAGTGATTTTATGCTCTTAAAAAAAAAAAAAAAAAGCCAGACTTCTATCTCTAAGAAGTGCTTCAAACTCTGAGAGCGTTTATGACAAAGACTTTGATCTCCGTGTACATCCAGTAAATACAAAACATTCCTGTGTTTAAGGATGTGAATACCTGCACACATTATGACTTTAACAAATGTTTTAAACTGCATTTTAGAAGTTATTGCTTTGGTAAAGTGCCAAATACATTTCTCCTAGTAAGTTTCCAACACCAACCCCATGAGCTTCAAAGTTTGATAATTTTGCATTTTGCAGTGGGCTGTGCATGCAAAATTTGACTCTATTTCATAGACATGTTGTTTTGTGTTTCAGATGATGAATGTACAATGCAAATAGCTATAAAAATGAATGAAAGCACCCAGCCAGTTTGATATAAGTGCTGTTATAGATGAGCTTTGCCTATGAGAGCTGAAATTAGATTGGATATACAATGGGAAACATATTGTAATATGGAAAATATTTTAGTTATTTTTTGAGCTCCAATATGGCTAAGTATTTTTCACCGGTATGGGATGAGGTTTTGATAACATATTCTAGGATATCATTTCGCTTTCTTCAGAAATGTTCGGTCTATTGCTGGAAGCTGCTCCTAGGTGATTTGTTATACAATATTACAGCTTTGGGCCAACGGGTAGACTTGTGTGGATTTAGATAAACTAAAAAAAAATGGATTTACCATTTACATATTTACCAGTAGTATTTTAATAACAAGATGCCCTTAACTATTTAGAACAGTGAAATAAAACATTGGAAATATACATCAGGTAGTACAATATACCAACAATTGAATGCTGTCTACGATAAAACTCAGTTTTATTGATTCAAAGCTGTGAAGAATGAGAAAAAACCTTAGAGATCATAAGTGATTATTTTCAAATTGTGTTGGATGAAGCCTTTGACTTTCACTGCAAATATCAAGGGTCTTCATGGAGCAGAGCATGAAAGAACATTCATGAAATTTGCCAAACAGGCTCATGACCCTTTTATTGTATACTGGGGCTCTGTGCAAACTGAAACAAAGACCAAAAAAAAAAAAAAAATAACATTTTTGAATAGATGTCACCACTTAAACAATGTAAAAACTGATTTAAACCTGAATTCTTCTTTCAGAGATGAAAAATACTAGTGCTTTACATTGAAGTACAATTATTTGATTTTTGCTAAATTGTGCTTGTTTAATGTAATTTCCATTTCAAATACCCTATATAGCTTTTATAGTTTCGAACCTACAGGAATTTAGACATTAGTGTTCACATACATATATTATGACACATCAAACTGTTAAGTTATGCAATTCTCATTTGTTGTTATTAGGAACCAGACTGCAATCATTGTGATGCTGTATTTCTGAGAGGCAAGTTTATTTTATTCATTTCTTTCATTGGCAGACTTTTACAGAGGGCTTCCCCTTTGTCAGATGCTTAGAGTTTAACCATAAATTGGGAAAACCGACAGGTAAATACATAATAATTATCAGTCATTTTAAGGATCTTGATAGAGGGGTCCACAAAAACTATGTGAGGAAACAAAAGAAGGAGAACCTAGAGACAGGTTGGGGTAGGAGGACGTGTATGAAAATCCTTGACTAGAAACAGGCGTTTGAGCTGAGTCTTGTGTCAGAAACTCTCCCTAAGAGACATGGGTTAGAATTGTGGAGGGGGACGGGAAGGGCTCAAGGATTTAAGGCCAAGGACTTGCTATTTGTAAGTGTCCTCTGGTGGAAAGGGTGCAAGCTGGAGGATGAAGCAAAGGCAGGTATGAGTTAGACAATGCAGACTGGAGTCTCCCACTCCCTGAGGAATGAATGCTTTCTTCCATGTTAGGTCCACGTTGTCTTTTTCCTTTCTTCCCCTGTTTTTCTTCGATCTGACTTGCATGCTAGAGGTCAGGGAATCTAGAATGAGAGAGGTGCAGGTTTTGCAGCAAAATACTCCTGGGCATTGGTGACTGAAGCTTAGAGTCTGTGCTTGCTTAAAATTGCCCCGTGTGTAATCTGCAGCAAGATTATAGGAATGTTATCTTACATTAGTGCATAATAAGTTGTGTATGTTTCTTTAATAATACAAGAAAATGTGTCTGCTCATAAAAAGAGCTGCCAAGTCCAACATGAAGGAGGCACTGGTCGGTGGTGGGTCTTGGCTGCTTATCTGTGGTAAAGGCCGCCAAGAGTGAACACAAGGGTCCAGGTCACAGAGTACAGTCTGGCTGGCCAGAGAAAGCAGGCCGGGACACAGCTGCCTTGCAGAAAAGAAGAAAACAAAGAAGCCACATCTTTATTCAGACAGTTGACAAGCCAAGGAAACTGAAAAGCTTACTGTGATGGGGTCAGGTTTTTATGCGTCAGGTAACACTCTTCAGCTAACATGCTTATGAGTAGGTATATGAATCACAGCAGGAGAAATCACGAATCCAGGGGCGTGGTATCTTGTGGTACTAAGATGAATTACCAAGCATTTTCTCCCGTAGCCCTCCTTGTCCTCTCTTCCTCCTCCCCCTAATCTCTTCCTGCTTTTTTTACATATATTTGTTTTCCCTTTCTTGGCTTATTTCTGCTCGGCTCCCACTTGAAGTGTGGTATTTCCCTTTGCCTCATCGTGTACTTTTGTCTCTTGCGTTACAGACTGGTTTAAGCATCCACCTGCTGATTCTTGTTACCACCCATGCTCAGTCCCATTCTGTGCCTCATAAGCTTCAGACTTGCTGTGTCTCAGGATCACTGGTGACAAGAGACTGAAACAAGATTAGAGGAGCTGCAAAAGGGACTGGCTGTAGACATAGCTCCCTGTTCCTGAGCTGGATCCAAGATGTGCCTGTAATATAACAGGGCCAACCTACTGAGGCCTTGCCGGCTATTAATTGGACAAGGCTTCTATTTAGATGCATTTACAGCAGGCTTAATGCTGCCTTTCGTACTGTAAATTTGTGCCATTATTACATTCAGCTTCAGCTGCTGTTCAGTGCTTATACATTTGACTTTTTTTCATAAGTCAATTTATTTTGCAACACATCTAAATGTAAGTTAAAGGACGCTGTCCTATATCACACCTAGATAGTGGAGTTTCCCATAAAATTAACCTAACAGCATTTTCTTTGCCAGGTTTGGACTTGCTTGGGAACCGTCACCTCTCCCTTCTTTTTTTTTCTACCTTTTGGAATAGAAATAGCTATCCTATGCTTGTCCCACCACTGTATTTTGGAAACACATAATTTGTCTGGTTTCACAAGCTCCTAGCTGGAGAGGACTTTTACCTCAAGATTAATTGCACCTTGTGTCTCACATGTATCTGATGTAGATGATATTTAGCTGAGATTTTGAGCTTTAGCGTTGATGTCGGAACAATTTAAGACTTTGAGGATGTTGAGAAGAAATCAATGTGGTTTTTTTGCCTATAAGATGGGCATGAAATTTAAAGAGCCAGATGTGGAATACTTTGGACTGAATTGTGTTCCCCCCAAATTCATGTTGAAGCCCTGACCCCCAAGTTGACTTTATCTAAGTATAAGGCCTGTGAGGTTATAAGGGTTAAACGAGGTTATAAGGGTGGGGCCCTAATCTGATAGGGTTGGTGCCCTTACTATAAGAGGAAGAGACACCAGATGGCTCTCTCTTCTGTGTCATGTGAGGACACAGGGAGTAGGTGGCCTTCTGCAAACCAGGAAGTGAGTTCTCACCAGGAATCAAATAAGCCAGCACCTGGTTCTTGGGTCTCCATCCTCCAGAACTGTGAAAAATAAATTTCTGGTGTTTAAGCCACCTAGTCTGGGATATTTTTCTATGGTAGCCTGAGCCATTTAATAGGACTATCAACACTTTTATATGCCTTATACCCTTAACTTCTCATAATTGCTTGAAACCCGTGCTCTTTCATTTCCTGCAGTGTAATTGTTATCAGTATATACAGTGCTTTCTCTTTCTGGAAATCTCCCGAGCATCCTTCAATGGTGATTCAAGTATCATCTTTACTATGAAGATATTATTAATTGAGAAGGTATGTACTAGCTAATAAACTAATTATTGATTCATTTATTCATTGGACATGTATTATCCACCCTTTTCATGTCAGCCAGTGACATGAAAGTTCTCATAACAGCCCATCAGGGAATTTTTAGAAGTGAGGAAAAACGCATAGCTATTCAAATATAAAAAATAAAGGTATGGTTCATAATAATAAGATAAATAAATTTTTATTCCCCCTTTTTTCTACTTATAAAGACAAGTGAAGGAAGAAGAAAAGTAAGGCTCACATTTCTAAGTTTTAGCCAGGACTTCTGACTGCTCAGTGTGAAACCCATGGATCTTTATTAATGCAAAGCCAGGCCCAAATGGAATGTCAAATTTTTCTGCATAATAAAATGCAGGGAATGCGGTTTCCTGGAAGGATTTAAAGGGAAATAACCTAGGAAAATAAAAAGCTGAGAGATTTTTTGTGGCGGGGGTGGGGGTGGGGGGTGGGGGAGGGGGGCGGGGGAGGGGGGCTTGGGAGGGGAGGGGTGGGATTCAAATAACACAGTGAGCAGGAGTCTGGAATCTGCAAAGAAATGTTGCAGCTGAAAAATTCCCTGAGGCATTAAATAAAGGACTTGCAAAAAGAAGTGTATGATATACAAGTTTGGGGTGTTTGCGTTGTTGCCATGTTAACCTGAAATCACCTCCAATACTTTATGAGTGGTCTTAGAGAAACCAAGGAATGTGGACCATTTTTGGTAGATTACCACAAAGCAGAAAATTAAGAACATGTCTGTCTATCTCCTAGGTTCCACACATTTTCAAGGAGATATAGGTGATAGAGTTTAGTGGAATTGAAACCAAGCAGGACCCTGTGGGGCTCCTGGGCACAAAAGCCTTTCTTTGTCCCCTTCCCAAGTTCCAAAGGGCAGGTTGAAACAGTTGCTAATCAGGGAAGGGAAGAAATGCAGAGATAAGGGAGGCACAATCAAAAATCAGTAGTGTAGCCTGGGGGGCAGGGTCCTTGCTCCCCCTCAAGGGATACACATAACAATATCTTTGAGCTGTTTTGCAGGTTCTGAAACCCTCACCAGGTGGGAGAAGTTAACAGTATGCTGCCTGCCCACAAGCAGTAGACCCCAGATTGGTTGGAACCAGAAGGTCGATGGTGCCGACTTCCACTTACCTCCCCACCAACCAATCAGAAGAATGTCCACGAGCTGATCACGCCCACTTTGAACCATTACTATAAAACCCATTGCTACCCACTCCAAGTGGGGACACAGAGTTTTGAGGGCATTAGCCCGCTGTGGCCCCCTTTGTCTGGTAAAGCAATAAAGCTATTCTTTTCTATATCACCCAAAACTCTGTCTCTGAGATTTAATTCAGTGTCGGGATACAGAGGCTGGATTCAGATTCAGAATCTAGGCATCCGATCCAGACCTGTGGAACTCCTGGGATTATATGAGTTTCCTAGGCTACCCAAACAACGCACAACTGTTGGATGACTTAAACATCAAAGATTGACTCTCTCACAGTTCTGGAGCCTGAAGGTCCCTGATCAAGGTGTTGGCAAGTCTGGATCCTTCTGACAGTGGTGCGGGAAGGGTCATTCCAGGCCTCTCTCCTTGGACTGCAGGTGGCTGTCTTCTCCTGTGGCTTCGCACCGTCACCCTCTGTGTGTCTGTGTCTAACTTTCCTCTTCTATAAGGGCACCAGTTAGATTGGATTAGGGTCCAACGAGTGAATTCACTTTAACTTAACTACCCCTTTAATGATCCTATTTTCACCTATGGTCACAATTTTAGGTACTAGGGGGTAGGACCAATATATGAATTTGTGGGTTCACAAATTTGCCTATAATGGGGATTTATAGCAATCTTGAGATTTTTCATTATATTTTCTACAGAAGGTAAGAGAGGAATACTGAGTCAATGATTTTAAACTAAAAAGAAAATGTAGCCTCAGCTCATACTAGGTTTCATAACCAATCTAAAGATTTACAAAAATTAGATTCAATGATGTTAAATAATTAACCTAAGACTCGCAGCATTCCTGTGGTAAATCTGTGATTGAAACCCAGGGGATCACAAAAACCTTACCCTTTCAGGGCAGCATTCTCTCTCTCTCAGTCATACTCACAAAGAGATACACCTGGATGTACGCATTTCTAGTGTATTAAAGTAACGTTTAAAAACATTATTAAGACTAATATAACCTCAAGTTTCTTAACTAAACTTTTTGAGTCAAGAACAAAGTACAATAAATAGCAATTTTATCATGAGTAATTTATATCAATTGTTAGTTTTGATTTCATATAAAAAGAACACGGAGTTCACCAAGAAAAGTAGGAAAAGAAGCATTCTGTGAGGAGACACATGTCCTGAAATCTTATCCATTGCTAAAAGGATAACATTTTGAGTGTATGCCTTAAGACAGATTTCAAAAATTACAAAGAAGAAATTTTCATATTATTTTCATTTTCATCTTAAGCACTGACATTTATTATTCAAGATGCCATAATGAAACTTAGTCGTGATAATATTAGGAAAACTGGGACGTTTTCAAAGCACATTTCTATCCCTATTTATTAGCACTATAAAGTTCTGTTAGCTAAAGTACAAATAACAGAAACCCAAATATAAGCTAGAGATAAAAGTAATAATCTAGAAAGAGACAAATGCATTTAAATAAAGTAATATTAAGAATTTGTGTTTCAAGGAATTGACATATTGAACACTGATTCTTATACCGACTTACTGGGAAAGCTAGCCGGTAGATTTTAAGTGAAGGAAAAAGAGTTTCTGTGGTCAATTAGGCTTGGGAAATGAATGGATAAAGTTAAAGGGATTTCTCTTTTGTAAAACTTGTCAGAAGCCAAGTAAACTAACACTGCAGTATATAACATGCCACCAATGTATGTGATTACGGAACTCATACTTGAGGGTCACCCTCCAGAGAAATAATTCTTCAGAATGCTCTTTTGGAAACCTTGTTCCAGATACATCATAGAATATTTTCAGACTCAGTTCATTTCAACAAGCATTTATTAAGGATCTCTTATAGTTAAAATATTGAGCTTAGTGTTTGAAGGTTTATCTTGAAGATACAGTGGAAGTATTATACTTTCAAATAGAAATAAGTTAAGGTATCTTTAGGAGTTCATTCACTAAGGGATTCACTTATTCCTTTGTGCAACATTTATCAAGCAGACATTATGTGCAATTAAATATCTTATAGATTCCATATCCCTTGTATAGTACATTGAAAATTATTGTTCCCAGAATCAGTATATATAAAATTATTTTATAAATGGTTTATAAAACTATTTTATACATAGCGTTAACATTAGATGTATGTTATTCTATTATATTTTTATGATTTCTGTAATAAAATAATCTAATGGAACTATTTATTGTTTACTAAATATAATTACATGTATTCATAAAATATGCAAAATATGTATACAACATATACATGAAAATAACTAATCTGTATATGGGGATTATTATCTCTCTCAATTAACTCAAATATTTAAAAACTTAAGGCACTAAATTTTTAACTATTCTGGAGAAACCATAGCTTACTCTAAAAGAGTCATTTTAGGATCATCAGATAAAATTCTGGCGGGTAATTTGCTCTGAAAAATATTCTCAGGTCAGGCAACATTCTAATAACAAATTGTGCACAATATTTAGCTAATGAACCATTAACTATTTGCCATTGTTTTGCATCATTTGAAAGTCAGAAGTAGTTATGCACATTTATAAGGATGCCATTTATATCTCAAAATTGACGTAGTAAAGCAAGCAGTCGCTGTACTTAGAGCTGTGTTATGAGTTGGTAAATCGGAGGGTGACTGAAACATAGGAATACACACCTGGGTTTTACAAAGAAACCACTCAGAGCAAAAAGCGGTGACCTCTAAACCACTCAAACAAGAACAGTTAAGAAATAAAAGAAATAGATTCCACCATGACTGAAGATGACCTCACAATGTACAGTGACATTACAAGAAAGATCAAGGGATTGGCATCCAAACAACTTTGTTTTGTGTCTACCAGCCACTACGTTTATGGGCTCGGTCAAGTCATTTAATTTATCCAAGCATAAATGACCTCATCTGGACAATGAGGATAATCGTGTGTGCTTTGCAGGATTATAAAGATAAGCATGGACTCATGGAGGTCCAGTGCTCAGCACAAGGTCCAGCACTTAGCAAGTGCTAAATTGATAGTTGTTTTTATTAGAAATAAAACATTTTAAAGTATCCTGAAAGAAATTTTGGAGAGAAGTAGTTTTTAAATGGTTAAGTTAGGTTTTCACCTCTTAACCAGGTTAGAGATAACATAAAATGTACACGGTGGAAAACGTCTATATATATTTTGCTTGACATTTTGCTATATGTAAACTACTATGCATAAAATATTGGACATTGCCTACAGAGGTTATCTGGCTGTTCCTGGTCCTGTTTCTAGTTAACAGAAAAGAATATGTTGCGAAGGCAAATATCCTGTGCTCTACACAAGCCAATTGAAACACTAAACCTCGTGTGCATATATGTAAAATATGTATCGTGTAAATATGCCCTATTGGTTAGTGTCAGAACCAGATAAAATCTGGCTAAGATTTTCATTAAACAGCTTTGTCAATTCAGTGCCTTCTTTAGAAAGCAGGAAAGAGCAAACCGAGAGTCAGTTAGAGCCTACTCAAGCTACCCCAAACGATCTGTCAGTCTAGGATCACCTCTTCATTTTTTTGTGCATTTCTCATGCCTCGAAAGCAGCTTGTGAAAATCTTCTCCGACTGACAGCTATGAACTGTCAAAGGTATTAATGAGAGTATGACCATTCAGCTGCCGACAGACCCTATGTAAAAGAGTGATTGAGAACACAGTCTCATGTTGACTAACTAGACGGCACATTTTGTTTAAAAATGGTCTTTAGCTAAAAAGATCTAAAGTATTCTTAAACTAGTGATACACGAGGAGGTGAGCCTGCTCTGCTTTGTATCATGCTGATATCTGATAGACAATTTTCGTGTTCAGCATCATTGGAAAGTATTGCCTTTCTAAACATTCAGAGCCCACATGCTCACATCTGTTTGGAAATGTATCTATTATCCAAAAGTTTCAAGTAAAAGTAAACAGTTTGTTCATGTTTCTAGAACATCAGGAGGAAAATGCATTTGATGCCTGAATTAGTGGAAAAAACTTAATTTTCTACTGTACTTTGAACATGCAGACAGTTTCAGAGGGTCGTTTCAGAAATATATATATATATTTATGGCATGTGCTGTTGTCTGAATCGGTTTGCGCCAATCCTATCGAGAAAAAGACGTGCTGGCACTGAGCCACTCTAGTATGTATCTGAGTGAAGCTCGTAAGAAATAAGGACTTTGGTCCTATTCCTGTGGGAGATCTAAAGCAAGCAGTAGAATGCCAGCATACTTGTGCTTGGCAGAGTGAAAAGAGACGTGCATAAATTTACAACCAAACTATTTTCCGTTTGCACTGTGATATTTTCTCAGATTACTTACTTTTATTGCACTATTTATTAGACTTACAATAGGGTTCTGTGACCAAGACGAGGTAAAGGACAATGTCTGAGGAAATGGATAATGAGGATGAAGGTAACCCACAGGTGCAGCCACGCAATTGAACCATTTATTAAGTTTATTAGCTTTTATTATTGCACATGTCCGTACGAAAGCCACGTTGAAATGGGGGGAAAGTTCTGGTGCAAAAAGCTAAAAACAAAGAAATGTAATATTAGGGATGCACATTTATTTTTGAACTCTGCCCCCCGGGAGAGTCTGTACAGACGCAAAGCATAGAATTATTTTCTTCCAAAATGAAAGAGAGAAGCTGGAAATCACGTGAAAGGCCTGCAACAGCAGATGAAGTATATTTGCTAGAGCACATTTCACTTTAAAATAAATAATGTCATCTATTTATATTTGATGTTTGGGATAAGTGACAAGAAGCCATATTTTATTTAATATTTTACCAAGTTAAAACAAAGTGTCAGGAAGAATAGTCTAAATGTACCCGCCAGCCTAAATCGGGGTCTATTGGTGCTACTTTTCTCCTTTCAAGCCGCTGTCTGACCTCAACCCCCAAGCCCTTATTCGGGATTCTAGGCAAGCCTCTGTAAAACTTTATAAGTTCCTTAACTAGTAAAGGTTTAACCTGAACCTTTCATTAGCAACAAGGTGCCCAAAGGTCAAGTTTTCCCCTCCTAATAGCACCTAAAATTTAAAGGGTCACCCGACTGCCCATTGCAAATCTTGACCTGAATACTGAACTCTCTCGTTTGAGTCCGAATAAATGAAGGCTAGACGTGACACATCGAAAAGTGAATTAACTCTTGGTCAACAATCAAAATGGTCTTCATTTTATGAGATACTTCTTCAAATACTGTGGTCCTAGCCTAGCATGTTAGACTCGTTCACAGCCCGGTTCCCCTCTTGGAGGAACTATAGGGTGGAACTTCTGTGCGCTACACAGAAGTTTTTCTACACTCTTCAATCTCTTTACATTCTGAGATGCTCTCTGAGAGAATTTACACTGAAGTTCTCCACTCTCCTGCAGCTGATTTCAGGTACTCAATACCTACGTTGTGTTATTCACAACTTCTCTTGAGATCTTGACATGTTTTGTTTTGTGATATTTTTCAGTTTATCTCTGGTCTACGTTATCCCACAACAGTCTGTTGCACATGAACAGCATTTAGTGCATATATAATATACACGAATTCCACTTGACATTAAAAAAATTGCTTTTGTGAAAGAGCAATTGTTTGTCTTATAGTTTATTCTGTCTTGGAGAACTACCTCACCCATATCTGTAGTTTAACCAATTATCTCTTCTAATTCTTTTTTTTTTTTAATTCAGTTAATATTTATTGAGATCCTGCTAGGTACATTGCATTGTGGTAAATATTTACATATTGCAAAAAAGAAATAAGATGATAAAAAAAAAAAGAAAAGAAATAAGATGATAGATACTGTTATCTAATAAATATGACAAGACATATACCTAAATAACAGTGGTGGCACCAACATACCATTGTCATTTTAAAATAAAACCTCACCATTTTTTGCAAGCCAATTGAAGATTTTTAGAATAACTACAAATTAAAGATTTTCAGTTTAAAAAAATACAATGCATTACCACCTCACACTTGTTGTTGGCTACAATCAAAAAGACAACAAAAAGCAATTGTTGGCGAGAATGTGGAGAAAATGCAACACTCATGCACTGTTGGTTGGAATGTAAATTGCTGCAGCCATTATGGGAAACAGTATAGAGATTCCTCAAAAAATTAAAAATAAAACTGCCATATGATTCAGCAATTCCACTTTTGAGTATTTACGTGAAGAAAACAAAAACACTAATGAGAAAAGATATGTGCACTCCAATGTTTACTGCAGCATTATTTACAATAACCAAGATATGGAAGCAACCTAGATGTCCATCAGAGATGAATAGATAGGGCTTCCCTGGTGGCGCAGTGGTTGGGAATCTGCCTGCTGATGCAGGGGACACGGGCTCGAGCCCTGGTCTGGGAAGATCCCACATGCTGCGGAGCATCTGGGCCCGTGAGCCACAACTACTGAGCCTGCGCGTCTGGAGCCCGTGCTCCGCAGCAAGAGAGGCCGCGATAGTGAGAGGCCCGTGCGCCGCGATGAAGAGCGGCCCCCGCTCGCGGCAACTAGAGAAAGCCCTCGCACAGAAAAGAAGACCCAACACAGCCATAAATAAATAAATAATTAATTAATTTAAAAAAAAAAAGATGAATAGATAAAGAAGATGGGGTATATATAAACTATGGAATATTACTCAGAAATTAAAAATGAAATCTTGCCATTTGTGACAATGTGAATGGACTTAGAGGGTATTATACTAAGTGAAATAAGTCAGACAGAGAAAGACAAATACCACATGATCTCATATGTGGAATCTAAAACACAAAACAAACAAAATGAAAACAGACCCTCCTCTAATTTTTAATCTCTAAGATGGACCTTTCACATAAATTTCACTCCCATGACTTTAGTCCATTTTAATCTTACCAGCCACTCATACATGTATGATAAAGAAGTTCTCTTTCATGGTATTTTTTTTCTTCTTTCTGTCTTTCTTGTAGAATATCGCTTTTATTTTCTTTGCTTTCTTAATTGTGAGTAGACAAAGGGTGGAAAGATAATCATTTAATTGTCAGAGAACCAAGGCTAAAGGCTGGCTGACCTAGGGATCCCTGGCAATAACAGTGGGGTACATATTTTGCTGTCAGTGCAAAGGGACAAACTTCCATTTATACCTTCATGTATTTTTCCCACTCTCACCCCCATCTTCATGCATTAAAAAAGTTTCATAGTAAATGGTAAGCAAAAAAATTCTAGAACATAGGGATTTGGGTAGTCGTGGGGTAGATTCATACTGGTTTGGTAACTGAGGTGTGAAAACTAACACTATAGACAGTCCAGAACCATTCATACAGGCCTGTTAAAATAAATCCCATTGTTCTTTAATCAGGCCAGAGTTGCCAGTTAGATTTAGTAGAGTCTGACTTACAAGGTCACTTAAAATTAATCTTTCTTTACATCTTTAGCTGGTTATAACAGGTCCTGTGTAACATGATGCTCTGTTTTAATATCTTCTATCCTACTTACATTAGTGAAGCAATTAATGGTAAAAATTAAATTAAAAAATTAATACTGCATAGTTAAATATGAAATATTTCATACCATTTAAAATATTTCCTAATTTCTGATAAAAATACATTACAATTGCTTTACAAATACAGAAACACGTAGGGAATTGTGTTTCATTTCCTTTCCACCTATTCTTTTCAGAGCATTGTGTATCTTTCAGTTTATGCAAATGTAAAGATACTTATTTATCAATTTATTATTACAAATATCTGTTTTATACAATTGAAAAAGTAGTACATGCTCTTTTATGGTCTATTTTAGTTTACCTATATACTTTACACATTGATCATTAAATACTCATCAACCTACTTCCAAGGGTCACATGATATTCTAGATCATGGGTTCATAAACTATAGTCCACGAGCCAAACCAGCCTGTCTCCTGTTTTAGTAAGTCTCCTGTTCCTGTAGGCTAAGAATGATTCTTAGAAATGAACATTTGCAATTGATTGGATCATGAAGAACAGTAACTGTGAAACTTAATTAAGCAAAATGTTATCCTATAAAATAAAATTCCATTCTTTTTATTAATAGACATGTGACAGTCAGAATTCTAAAGATGCCCCATCACCAAAATTCCCATTCCTGATTATGCAATCAAACACTAATCTATGTACCTCTGAGAAGGGCTTTTACAGAAAGAATTAAGATTTCTAATCAGATGACCTTAAGACAGGGAGGTTAGGTTGGGTTAGCCGGGTAGACCCAATGTTATCACAAGAACCCTTAAAAGCAGAAGAGTCAGTCAGAGAGAGGAATGAAAGAGGAATTAGGAGAGATAAGGTAGAGGGTAGGTCAGAAAAAAAATGAAGTATGAGAGGGACTCAGCCACTCATTGATGGATTTGAAGATGGAGGTAGGGGCCAGTGAGTCTCTAGAAGCTGAGAATGACTCCCCACGGCCTCAACTGGCAAGGAAACGGGGACCTCAGACCTACAATCACAGGGAATTAAATCTATAAAAAACCGGGCTGGCAGCCATGTGATGAACTTAGATTGTACACACTGCTATATTTAAAATAGATAACCAGCAAGGACCTGCTGTATAGCAGAAGGGAAATTTTCTCCATATTCTATAATAACATAAATGGGAAAATAATTTGAAAAAGAATAGACACATGTATATGTATAACTGAATCACTTTGATGTAAACCTTAAACTAACACTGTTAATCAACTATACTCCAATATAAAATTTAGAAAAACATATGTGCAAACAAAATTTTTTTTTTGTTTGTTTGCGGTATGTGGGCCTCTCACTGTTGTGGCCTCTCCCGTTGCGGAGCACAGGCTCCGGACGCGCAGGCTCAGTGGCTACGGCTCACGGGCCCAGCCGCTCCACGGCGTGTGGGATCTTCCCGGACCGGGGCACGAACCCGTGTCCCCTGCATCGGCAGGCGGACTCTCAACCACTGCGCCACCAGGGAAGCCCACAAAATTTTTTAAATTAAAAAAAAGCAGTAGGAAACAATTGAAGGCTTTAAATGGGAGAAAGATGATCTTCGTTTTCCAAGAATTTGGATGTCAAGGTGCTTATACCCAACTATGACACTCCTCAGTATACTCCAGAAACAACACAAATGCCGAAAATACAAGAATGGCTATGCAAATTATGGCACAGGAATGTGAAAAGAAGTTATGCAGCAAATACAAGAAAATGAACAATCAATGTTCATATAGAAAAATATGTACTATTAAGTGAAAAGAAGACTGCCAAATGGTAAGTAAAATATATATGTATTAGGATAGCAAGCAAAATTAAGACATAAATTTAACCATGTAATGTTCCTTTTTCAGTATTGTAAATGCTTAATTTTGCTTTCTAACTCAAAATTCCCTGACCCGGTCATCTGGTGAACATGGATGCATTAGGAAGACAGAAGGGCAGACCGCCATATTTTCATGACTTCAATTTCCATTACCATAGATTATTCCTATTACCTGCCAAACTCACTTCCTCTGTTTTCACCACTCCTTGCTAATTTCATTCCTACATGTACCCTGCCAAACTGAAATTATCCTTGGACTTCTTACCTTCATTACACGATCAAGTCTAAGTCATCTTTCTGAAACACAATTTTTGTACTCTTTATGGTAACTTTTGTCATAGTTAATGCAGACCTGCCCTTCCCTGTGCTAACATAGCAGTGTGGAGCAGAAATGAAAAACAAGTGTGGCTTGTCAATAAAGATCTACATTTAAAAACCTAGTCTGGGACTTCCCTGGTGACACAGCAGTTAGGAATCTGCCTGCCAATGCACGGGACACGGGTTTGATCCCTGGTCTGGGAAGATCCCACATGGCACGGAGCAACTAAGCCCGTGTGCCACAACTACTGAGACTGCACTCTAGAGCCTGTGAGCCACAACTACTGAACCCATATGCCACAGCTACTGAAGCCCGTGCTCCTAGAGCCCGTGCTCCACAACAAGAGAAGCTACCTCGATGAGAAGTCCATGCACCATAACAAAGAATATCTCCCACTCACTGCAACTAGAGAAAGCCGGCATGCGGCAAAGATGACACAACGCAGCCAAAAAAGAAAAAATCCTAGTCTGGTTATTTATGAACATAGTGACTATTCTGTATTTAAAATAAAAGATTAATTTAACAAGTAACCTATTCTAATCTGCATGGATGTTTCAATGAAGGTTAGGAAAGGTTATAGTCTTTAACCAGCATGAGGCTTTAACAATATGGTAATCCTCAGTAAAAGAGTTAACTACCTCATTGCCTAGACCAGTGAGTGTTATATTTATGTCATAAGCCTGCAGAAAAGTAAAGACCAGAGAATAGGTCTTAGATTCAGGCCTCCAGAGGGCCTGAACGTTTCTTGGCTCTGTGAAACATTAACTTTGTGACTATGGACAAGTTACATAATTTCTCTGTGTTAGTCTTCTCCCTTGAAAAATAAGGATAGTAATATTCCCTAGCTCATAAAATATTTCAGATAATTATTTGGCATTCTGCGTGCAACATAATTAGCCTAGCTCCTGGTGTAGAATGGAGGGTTTTTTGTTTGTTTGCTTGTTTGTTTTTAGTACCACTCTCATCACAACCAAGGTCACCATCATCACACAACCAGCACATGGGAACCCCTCCCCTTCTCAAAACAGTTTATCATGGAGTGTAAGAGTACATATGCTCTGAGTCCCAAATGGTTCAAATCCCAGCTCTGCAACCTACCATCTATCACCTTGTGTAACTTGTCCTCTGTTTGTCTATACAAGTGAAAACAATACCTATGTTGTAGGGTCAACTGGTAGGATTCAAAGGGTTGATATAAAGCGTTTAGAACAGTGCCTGACTCAAATAGGTAAATGTTAGCTTTTACTCCTTCAAATACCTTCTTTGCATAGGTCAAATTTCAGATCTGCAATTTCCACTTATGTCTGTCTATATAAACCTTGTGTACACGATTATCATTATGCATATGCCCACACCAAATGGAATTACTAATAATCTAAAACTTTCTAAAGAATGAATTAAGTTGAAAAATATCGTTATCTTTTTTTTACAAAACTTCAAAGAGAAAAGGCAGTGTTAAAATCTTCAACTTAAAAGCAAACCAGAAACTGATAACATAAAATTCTTAGGAAAGTTTTCCTAAGAGTTGCCAAAATGAGATGGACATTTTTTGATCTGTATAAAGCTAGGTCAATTATGTATTAAATTCCAAAAATTAGGGATTTTTGACAGCTAAGCTGTAAAGAATATTCCCAGCACACTGTTGACTTAATTTTACCACACAAGGAAGCCAACATTTTAAAGCTGTGAAAGATGGAGATTCTTTACACTCATTATTATCATGTTTAGACTGCCATTTTAATCTGCCTAAACAAATCATTTAAACTACCATGTTATAACTAGTATTACATTATTGGGGCTTTCTGAATGATTGTTTCATTAACTAGTATAAGCCTGGATTAGATAAAATAATTGTCTCCCTAACTCATTTTAGAAGTTTTAAAAACTTAACCCACCTTTGTACCCTATGATTGATCACAGATCCACGAAGAATAGATATATTTAGAAGGAGCAATAAGAAAATTTAAGGTAAATTTTTGTTGCCAAGCACATTCAAACTCCACTTGCCTTTGTAATTGCCTATAATTTATAGGAAAATGTGATAAACCTCACTTTTGACTCATATCAGTAAATTCATTTGAAATAAAAACAAGGTTTGGGGCACAGTTTGTTGGGATTAAAATTATTGACCACTCCTGAATTTAAGAGAAGTATCGTAATGTTATAATGTAGGAAATAAAGTGGCAAAAATAAATTCAGATATATCAGCAATCTTAGTTAACACAGGGGCACTCATTTCTACATTTAAAAAATGCTGACTATATACTTGAGTTTAAAAAATAAAGAAATTAACTCTATGAGATTTACATGAAACACATCTAACATGAAATGACTCAGAAGGATTACAAAAAAAAAAAAAAAAAAAAGATTTACCTGGAAAATACTACCAAAAAGAAAAATGGTATATAAATGTCAGTAAAAATGTTCTTTAGGTTTAAAATGCATTGCTAGACATAAATGGGGTGTAATACCACACAGAATTTTAAAAATATACAACTTATCAGGAAGACTTGGCAAATCTAAAACTGGATATACTTAATAATACAACTTCAAAATGTAAAGGGTAAAATAGACAGAACTATGTAAAAACTGACAAACTTACTGTATATGAGGAGACTAACACCTCACTTTCCTGTAAAAGAAAAATATATATATAGAGGACTCAAATAGCAAAATTAATTACTGTAAGATTACACACACGCACACACAGATACACACATAAAACTGTATGTGTGAGACAGACACACATTATATACACATATAGATGTCTATTATTGCATTCAATAACAGAAGAATATATCATTTTTTTCCCCACAGGAGAAATTCTTGAAATTTGTCTATTAGTAGATCACAAAGATAAGCCCTATAACTCTCAAAGAACTGGTATTCTACAGGCTATGCCAATTAAGGTAAAAATTGGATCAATAAAATGCTTACAAAAATACTTTTGGAAATGAAAAATACACACACCCTCACAGAAGATAAGAAATGGAAATGGATGACCTCCAATTCTGCTCCCCAAATAGGTGTATTTAACAGTGAGCTTGAAAAAGCAGCTATACAATTACTCACATAGTATGCTTCCATTTATACTGCATCCGAAAAGATAGCATTCCAAAATACAGTGTGATGTGCTATCATATAGTATATGGAAAATCTCACTAAAGCCGTGAAGTAAATAACCACAAAACTCTGAGGCAGTCAGAGGGTGAGGAGGAAGATGCACACAGGTGCTTCAAAGTGCTTTGTAATATTTGGTGATATTCTGTTTCTTAAGCAAGGCCACAGTAAACAGGATTCATGCATTATGTTAAGTCACATGAAAATGCCAGTTATGTAGGTCAGATATGGTGGACTATTGACCATTTTGTAAGGCTCCATCCAATCCATTACATCTGTTCTTGTGGTTAAGGGATAATTATCCCATGTCAGGTTATTGAGAAAAGACACTTTGTATGTGAAAATAGGATATTAATACTTTCTGCAGTATATTGGCATGGGTAAAACTGTAAATCAATTTTTTTTTAAGGTAAAAGGGATACTTTATTGATTCTACTGCGTTTTATTTACATTTTTTTTTCTTTTTTGTGCTTAAGAGTAAATTTAGAAAATGTGTTTTATCTAACTGGAAAAAAAATACTTGGTGTAAGTGTGAAAGAATTTCATATCACTTTCACCCACATGAAGATAGTGACCTTCACTCATTCTCAGATGATGATTATGGCAGGTAGTTGCGATTTAAGAGCAGACAGATCCAGACACTTTAAAATTTTATGTTTGTCTTATAGGGGCCTCAATCCACACGTTCCTTTTAAATCCAATGACAACATCAAATTTGCCTGCTAAAGTGTTCACAAAAGTACCATCTGGTTTTAAAGTTTCCAAATTGTACCAGAAATCATTTAAAGTATTGCTGGGTATAAAAGCCTTCTAATTAAGAAAATCATGGGTGTTGAGCAGAATCTAGGTCATCTACTTGCACTAATTGCATATGTGCATAACGTTTGAAGTCATTTGCAATCAAACAATATCTCTGTCTGTGGAATGACAAATATTCAGAGAACTTGGGATGTGTTTTAGAATTGTTCGGGGGAATTGTTTATCTTGTTTTCTTTCCTTGGGGTACAAATAATGCACATTAATTTCACATACATGTCTTACATCATTTCTCTTTCTTGGTTTAAGACACTGACTCTTACTTGAACATTAGTCCTGTTTATATTCCTGCAAAAACCACATGACTAATAGCCAGGGTTTCATTCCTCTTCTCCTCCTGCCAAATTCTTAACATAATTTGGTCAAATAGCCTTTTTTCTAACACCTGTTCTGGTCTTTTTCCCATTCCTTCTATTTATGTCTCATTTCCCTGTCACCCTCCCTCCTTCCTGTTCATTCATCCCTCAATTGATTTGGCACCCTTGGACGAGCCAAGAATGCATTAGCCTTATCTAAAAATCTCCTAAAATTCTTCATCTATGGATTTTAACATCCTCTCCAGAGGGCTCAACAGCCAGGTCAGATCCATAGAATCCAAACGAACGAGAAGCTATAAAAAACATCAGAAAAGTATTTCCTTATCTATTTTTTAAGCCTTGGCAGGGTACTTGGTAAGGAATAGCCTGATTCCTTAGAAGTCAAAGTTATAGAGAGAGAACTGAACACAGGCAAATTGTAGTGAGAGTGTATCATATACAAAAAGATAGAGAAACCGGAGAACTGAGTTAGGGTTCCAACTGCTACTCTTATGCAGGGGTGGGACAAATCCTCTGCTGGTGGGCAGCTTGCTAATATGTTGGACTCCAGGCTCTGCTACACTCCCATCTGGTCCCTTCCATCAACCACGTATCCCACGGTTGAGAAAGCGTGATTGCATAGAAACTGCTCACAGCTAGATGCCTTGCCCAAATAGTTATTTTCCACAGTACAGGTTTCCCTCACTCTCCAAAAGTAGAGCATTCCTATGAAACCTTCCATACCGAAATGGTGTAAAGTGAAGAAGCAATTCTCTTAGAACGAACCTTGCTAACAGATGCACAAAATAGATCCAGATAAAGCACAGATGCTAACAGACAGCTCAAAGCTCTGGCAGCTTGATGCTGAGAGGTTGAGTGTTGGTTCAAGGGAAGGAGCTTAGTGGTACCCCCTTCTTGCTCTGGGTGCACACTGCCTCTGTAAGGATTGCTGCAAAACACACGCTGAACGTTATTTTCTTTTGTTTTTCGCACAAAAGTGAAAATCCTCGTCAAATTTCTTTCGGTTAGCAAAAACAGGTACAAATGTAGGTGTTTTGCAAAAGCCAAGTGGCGTAAAGCGAACTTTTGAAAAGCAGGGTGCGTACCCATATAGACAATTTATTTAAGTTTACTAGAATTCACGAGACTCACAAACGTAAACACTGCTACTCCTTTATAACCTATAAACCCACATTCACACAATTTCTGGTCGGAATTGAAGGCATATGCAGGGGAGATCAAGCAAATGTATACTATCGATGTAACAACAACAAAAAGAAACAGTCTTTGAAGACGTTTTAGTGACATTCATGCATGTCCCTTCTCCACAAAATGACATTCTTTAGCAAAAATCTGGATCCTGCATTAGAACTGGTCTTGGCATAGAAGTATAAATGTTGTAATCCTACCTCAAGCCCTAGGTGTTTGTATCCCTAATTGAGGGAAGTAACTTAAGCATATTTTTTCTTAGCCTAGAACGGCTGAATGTGTTTGCTGCTACTCAACCATTAATCTACTAAGTATTCAATTTCAGACAGGAGTTTTATTAATGTGTGCTTATTAACACCTCTGACAACTTCATAAATAACCATTATAAGTTGAAAAAAGTCCTCCTTAGACTATAAGAAATGACTAGCTGTTGGAAGTGGAAAACAAGTTTCACCGTTTCTAACAAACAAAAGCTTCTCAGTACACAGTAACAGCAAGACTCAAATCTAAGGCAACGTTTGAAATGAGCGTTTATTTTTATTTGAACCGTATTTTCTTTAAGTGTCATTCTTCAATAGCTCAAACAGAAACAGCTCATTCTCTGAATTGTTTCTTTACGGCTAGATTTTTCCATAGTTGTGCCTGTAGAATTAACTCAGTTCCCATTATCCAAAAGTTTAGAACTACAATAAGTCCCATACCTCCAAAAGCTTTTTATCCAGTGGGCTGAGTGTGTTTAATTATAATTTTGAAAAACAGTTAAAATGCTTTTTGAGACATTTTAGTTTGGTTCTCACTTGATATTCTTGTCTAAGACTTCCCATTTTAATAAGTATCTATTTTAAAAACATTGTCTCTCTCTGAAAACAGAAAAAATCATAATTATAAGAAATATAGTCCAGGTGGGTAATGTGTTCTCCTTTCTCTCACAGTGGGGTTCTGGATACAGCATCCCTTACAACACCCTGGCTGAGGACCAACAGAAAGGGCCATAGGCCAGTGGGGAATGAGAGTACCAGGGTTCCCCAGCTCACCTGTTACCCCTATTACCTCTCTCCCAAGGAGGTAGTACCACGTAGCATCTCTCCTAGTCACTGCTGTGCTGCAACGTATGCACAGCGGCGACCAGGGATTCTTAGGATTGCAGAGATTTAAAAAAACTGAGACTCATAGTTTAGAGATGAGAAATGAGGGCCATTTTACTTCTCTTATTTCTCAGGAGCATATAATAAACTATCATCCCTATGTTCTGAACTCTTCTTCATTCACTTCACCACCTCATGAAATTGTCAGAGGACGCTATATCCCTTGCAGATCTTTCCAATTCAGATCATTCTTTTTTTTTTCTTCTATTTCCCATCATTCAAGAGAACAGTAGTGTGAACATTCTCATTAGTGTGTGCATTCCTGTGATTTATTCAATCATTTATTCACAAGCAGTTACTTTTTACCACTATGTTCCCAGCAGAGTGATTGATCTTAGAAATACAGTGACGAAAAATAGTCCTAGGCTGCTCAATCGATGGAGCAAGAAAGATAATTATATGGTTTGGTAGACTATAATAGAAGTAAGAATCAAGCATCTTAGGATCTTAGGACTAGAGAGATGATAGCAATTAGTTTTACCTGGGACAGTGCTTCTTGTGACTTCTGCTGCTTCCAGACAATAAGAACACTGTCTTCTCTTATAATTCATCCTGTCTTGGAATTCCTACCATTGTTTCATCGTAATCATATGCCCTCTTCTTCAAAATCTGATCTGAATATTCTTGACATTTACCCACTTCCCTCAATGACATCAGTGACTCATTAGTGACTGAGTTTGCCAGTTCTTCCTGTTTCTTTCCAAAAGCCTCCAATTTCAACAACAATGTTGGTGAATTTTTTGTTTTTCTATCTAAGCTTCACCTACTCTTAATAATTTAAAATCCAGTGATCTAGATCTCAGTTAATTTTGTGCACTTAGGATTTTGTGTGTGTGTGTGTTTTTAAAGGGGTGCCATAGGAGATGTAAAAATGAATGATAAAGTATCAAAATGAAATAATATGCAATGTTGCAGAGGATACAAGACAGCAAAGGAGGTCAGGATTAACCATAAATGGCAGGAAAAAATGTTTCCTGCAGAAAGATGGTGATACGAATTCCTAGAAGAAGGTGAAATCATGGGAGGTGAAAAAATTCATACCTAGGAGCTTCCTTCTTTTCACAGAAAGTGGAGGGTATAACGGATGCAAAAGAGAACCAGTGACTCAATCCTTCCTTTATTTTCCAACCTCTTCATTTCTATGTGATTCCATTGGCCTCCTTCTCTAGCCAGACAACCATGTTCAGTCATTTACGGTGTCCTCCCTGGGTGACTGTCCTTATTCCCAGTTTCTCCTCCATTGGCTGAACTCCTGTGTGTGAGTAGAAAGTAAGGAAAGTTGCTGATATTTTTTTAAACAGAATTTTATTTTTAATTACATTTTATTTACTTTTTTATACAGCAGGTTCTTATTAGTTATCTATTTTATACATATTAGTGCATACATGTCAATCCCAATCTCCCAATTCATCACACCACCACCACCACCTCCCTCCCACTTTCCCCCCTTGGTGTCCGTAAGTTTGTTCTCTACATCTGTGTCTCTGTTTCTGCCTTGGAAACCAGTCCATCTGGACTATTTTTTTTAGTTTTCACATATATGTGTTAATATACGATATTTATTTTTCTCTTTCTCACTTAATTCACTCTGTGTGACAGACTCTAGGTCCATCCACGTCTCTACAAATGACCCAATTTTGTTCCTTTGTATGGCTGAGTAATATTCCATTGTATAAATGGAATATACATCTTCTTTATCCATTTGTCTGTCAATGGGCATTTAGGTTACTTCCATGACGTGGCTAGAGTAAACAGTGCTGCAGTGAACATTGGGGTGCATGTGTCTTTTTGAATTATGGTTTTCTCTGGGTATATGCCCAGTAGTGGGAGTGCTGGGTCATATGGTAATCCTACTTTTAGTTTATAAGTAACCTCCATACTGTTCTCTATAGTGGCTGTATCAATTTACATTCCTACCAACAGTGCAAGAGAGTTCCCTTTTCTCCACACCCTCTCCAGCATTTTTTGTTTGTAGATTTCTTGATGATGGCCATTCTGACCGGTGAGAGGTGATACCTCATTGTAGTTTTGATTTGCATTTCTCTAATAATTAGGGATTTTGAGCAGCTTTTCATGTGCCTCTTGGCCATCTGTATGTCTTCTCTGGAGAAATGTCTATTTAGGTCTTCTACTCATTTTCTGATCGGGTTGTTTTTTTAATATTGAGCTGCATGAGCTGTTTAAATATTTTGGAGATTAATCCTTTGTCGGTCATCTACTTGCACTAATTGCATATGTGCATAACGTTTGAAGTCATTTGCAATCAAACAATATCTCTGTCTGTGGAATGACAAATATTCAGAGAACTTGGGATGTGTTTTAGAATTGTTCGGGGGAATTGTTTATCTTGTTTTCTTTCCTTGGGGTACAAATAATGCACATTAATTTCACATACATGTCTTACATCATTTCTCTTTCTTGGTTTAAGACACTGACTCTTACTTGAACATTAGTCCTGTTTATATTCCTGCAAAAACCACATGACTAATAGCCAGGGTTTCATTCCTCTTCTCCTCCTGCCAAATTCTTAACATAATTTGGTCAAATAGCCTTTTTTCTAACACCTGTTCTGGTCTTTTTCCCATTCCTTCTATTTATGTCTCATTTCCCTGTCACCCTCCCTCCTTCCTGTTCATTCATCCCTCAATTGATTTGGCACCCTTGGACGAGCCAAGAATGCATTAGCCTTATCTAAAAATCTCCTAAAATTCTTCATCTATGGATTTTAACATCCTCTCCAGAGGGCTCAACAGCCAGGTCAGATCCATAGAATCCAAACGAACGAGAAGCTATAAAAAACATCAGAAAAGTATTTCCTTATCTATTTTTTAAGCCTTGGCAGGGTACTTGGTAAGGAATAGCCTGATTCCTTAGAAGTCAAAGTTATAGAGAGAGAACTGAACACAGGCAAATTGTAGTGAGAGTGTATCATATACAAAAAGATAGAGAAACCGGAGAACTGAGTTAGGGTTCCAACTGCTACTCTTATGCAGGGGTGGGACAAATCCTCTGCTGGTGGGCAGCTTGCTAATATGTTGGACTCCAGGCTCTGCTACACTCCCATCTGGTCCCTTCCATCAACCACGTATCCCACGGTTGAGAAAGCGTGATTGCATAGAAACTGCTCACAGCTAGATGCCTTGCCCAAATAGTTATTTTCCACAGTACAGGTTTCCCTCACTCTCCAAAAGTAGAGCATTCCTATGAAACCTTCCATACCGAAATGGTGTAAAGTGAAGAAGCAATTCTCTTAGAACGAACCTTGCTAACAGATGCACAAAATAGATCCAGATAAAGCACAGATGCTAACAGACAGCTCAAAGCTCTGGCAGCTTGATGCTGAGAGGTTGAGTGTTGGTTCAAGGGAAGGAGCTTAGTGGTACCCCCTTCTTGCTCTGGGTGCACACTGCCTCTGTAAGGATTGCTGCAAAACACACGCTGAACGTTATTTTCTTTTGTTTTTCGCACAAAAGTGAAAATCCTCGTCAAATTTCTTTCGGTTAGCAAAAACAGGTACAAATGTAGGTGTTTTGCAAAAGCCAAGTGGCGTAAAGCGAACTTTTGAAAAGCAGGGTGCGTACCCATATAGACAATTTATTTAAGTTTACTAGAATTCACGAGACTCACAAACGTAAACACTGCTACTCCTTTATAACCTATAAACCCACATTCACACAATTTCTGGTCGGAATTGAAGGCATATGCAGGGGAGATCAAGCAAATGTATACTATCGATGTAACAACAACAAAAAGAAACAGTCTTTGAAGACGTTTTAGTGACATTCATGCATGTCCCTTCTCCACAAAATGACATTCTTTAGCAAAAATCTGGATCCTGCATTAGAACTGGTCTTGGCATAGAAGTATAAATGTTGTAATCCCACCTTAAGCCCTAGGTGTTTGTATCCCTAATTGAGGGAAGTAACTTAAGCATATTTTTTCTTAGCCTAGAACGGCTGAATGTGTTTGCTGCTACTCAACCATTAATCTACTAAGTATTCAATTTCAGACGGTTTTATTAATGTGTGCTTATTAACACCTCTGACAACTTCATAAATAACCATTATAAGTTGAAAAAAGTCCTCCTTAGACTATAAGAAATGACTAGCTGTTGGAAGTGGAAAACAAGTTTCACCGTTTCTAACAAACAAAAGCTTCTCAGTACACAGTAACAGCAAGACTCAAATCTAAGGCAACGTTTGAAATGAGCGTTTATTTTTATTTGAACCGTATTTTCTTTAAGTGTCATTCTTCAATAGCTCAAACAGAAACAGCTCATTCTCTGAATTGTTTCTTTACGGCTAGATTTTTCCATAGTTGTGCCTGTAGAATTAACTCAGTTCCCATTATCCAAAAGTTTAGAACTACAATAAGTCCCATACCTCCAAAAGCTTTTTATCCAGTGGGCTGAGTGTGTTTAATTATAATTTTGAAAAACAGTTAAAATGCTTTTTGAGACATTTTAGTTTGGTTCTCACTTGATATTCTTGTCTAAGACTTCCCATTTTAATAAGTATCTATTTTAAAAACATTGTCTCTCTCTGAAAACAGAAAAAATCATAATTATAAGAAATATAGTCCAGGTGGGTAATGTGTTCTCCTTTCTCTCACAGTGGGGTTCTGGATACAGCATCCCTTACAACACCCTGGCTGAGGACCAACAGAAAGGGCCATAGGCCAGTGGGGAATGAGAGTACCAGGGTTCCCCAGCTCACCTGTTACCCCTATTACCTCTCTCCCAAGGAGGTAGTACCACGTAGCATCTCTCCTAGTCACTGCTGTGCTGCAACGTATGCACAGCGGCGACCAGGGATTCTTAGGATTGCAGAGATTTAAAAAAACTGAGACTCATAGTTTAGAGATGAGAAATGAGGGCCATTTTACTTCTCTTATTTCTCAGGAGCATATAATAAACTATCATCCCTATGTTCTGAACTCTTCTTCATTCACTTCACCACCTCATGAAATTGTCAGAGGACGCTATATCCCTTGCAGATCTTTCCAATTCAGATCATTCTTTTTTTTTTCTTCTATTTCCCATCATTCAAGAGAACAGTAGTGTGAACATTCTCATTAGTGTGTGCATTCCTGTGATTTATTCAATCATTTATTCACAAGCAGTTACTTTTTACCACTATGTTCCCAGCAGAGTGATTGATCTTAGAAATACAGTGACGAAAAATAGTCCTAGGCTGCTCAATCGATGGAGCAAGAAAGATAATTATATGGTTTGGTAGACTATAATAGAAGTAAGAATCAAGCATCTTAGGATCTTAGGACTAGAGAGATGATAGCAATTAGTTTTACCTGGGACAGTGCTTCTTGTGACTTCTGCTGCTTCCAGACAATAAGAACACTGTCTTCTCTTATAATTCATCCTGTCTTGGAATTCCTACCATTGTTTCATCGTAATCATATGCCCTCTTCTTCAAAATCTGATCTGAATATTCTTGACATTTACCCACTTCCCTCAATGACATCAGTGACTCATTAGTGACTGAGTTTGCCAGTTCTTCCTGTTTCTTTCCAAAAGCCTCCAATTTCAACAACAATGTTGGTGAATTTTTTGTTTTTCTATCTAAGCTTCACCTACTCTTAATAATTTAAAATCCAGTGATCTAGATCTCAGTTAATTTTGTGCACTTAGGATTTTGTGTGTGTGTGTGTTTTTAAAGGGGTGCCATAGGAGATGTAAAAATGAATGATAAAGTATCAAAATGAAATAATATGCAATGTTGCAGAGGATACAAGACAGCAAAGGAGGTCAGGATTAACCATAAATGGCAGGAAAAAATGTTTCCTGCAGAAAGATGGTGATACGAATTCCTAGAAGAAGGTGAAATCATGGGAGGTGAAAAAATTCATACCTAGGAGCTTCCTTCTTTTCACAGAAAGTGGAGGGTATAACGGATGCAAAAGAGAACCAGTGACTCAATCCTTCCTTTATTTTCCAACCTCTTCATTTCTATGTGATTCCATTGGCCTCCTTCTCTAGCCAGACAACCATGTTCAGTCATTTACGGTGTCCTCCCTGGGTGACTGTCCTTATTCCCAGTTTCTCCTCCATTGGCTGAACTCCTGTGTGTGAGTAGAAAGTAAGGAAAGTTGCTGATATTTTTTTAAACAGAATTTTATTTTTAATTACATTTTATTTACTTTTTTATACAGCAGGTTCTTATTAGTTATCTATTTTATACATATTAGTGCATACATGTCAATCCCAATCTCCCAATTCATCACACCACCACCACCACCTCCCTCCCACTTTCCCCCCTTGGTGTCCGTAAGTTTGTTCTCTACATCTGTGTCTCTGTTTCTGCCTTGGAAACCAGTCCATCTGGACTATTTTTTTTAGTTTTCACATATATGTGTTAATATACGATATTTATTTTTCTCTTTCTCACTTAATTCACTCTGTGTGACAGACTCTAGGTCCATCCACGTCTCTACAAATGACCCAATTTTGTTCCTTTGTATGGCTGAGTAATATTCCATTGTATAAATGGAATATACATCTTCTTTATCCATTTGTCTGTCAATGGGCATTTAGGTTACTTCCATGACGTGGCTAGAGTAAACAGTGCTGCAGTGAACATTGGGGTGCATGTGTCTTTTTGAATTATGGTTTTCTCTGGGTATATGCCCAGTAGTGGGAGTGCTGGGTCATATGGTAATCCTACTTTTAGTTTATAAGTAACCTCCATACTGTTCTCTATAGTGGCTGTATCAATTTACATTCCTACCAACAGTGCAAGAGAGTTCCCTTTTCTCCACACCCTCTCCAGCATTTTTTGTTTGTAGATTTCTTGATGATGGCCATTCTGACCGGTGAGAGGTGATACCTCATTGTAGTTTTGATTTGCATTTCTCTAATAATTAGGGATTTTGAGCAGCTTTTCATGTGCCTCTTGGCCATCTGTATGTCTTCTCTGGAGAAATGTCTATTTAGGTCTTCTACTCATTTTCTGATCGGGTTGTTTTTTTAATATTGAGCTGCATGAGCTGTTTAAATATTTTGGAGATTAATCCTTTGTC
>NC_041226.1:74848384-74851356 GCF_002837175.3 Physeter macrocephalus
TTCCTTTGCTGTGCAAAAGCTTTTAAGTTTCATTAGGTCCCATTTGCTTATTTTTGTTTTTATTTCCATTACCCTAGGAGGTGGGTCAAAAAAGATCTTGCTGTGATTTATGTCAAAGAGTGTTCTTCCTGTTTTCCTCTAAGAGTTTTATAGTGTCTGACCTTATATTTAGGTCTTTAATCCATTTTGAGTTTATTTTTTTGTATGGTGTTAGGGTGTGTTCTAATTTCATTCTTTTACATGTAGCTGTCCAGTTTTCCCAGCACCACTTATTGAAGAGACCGTCTTTTCTCCATTGTATATCCTTGCATCATTTGTTATAGATTAGTTGACTGTAGGTGCAGGGGTTTATCTCCGGGCTTTTTATCCTGTTCCATTGATCTATATTTTGTTTTTGTGCCAGTGCCACATTGTCTTGATTACTGTAGCTTTGTAGTATAGTCTGAAGTCAGGGTGTCTGATTCCTCCAGCTCCATTTTTTTCCCTCAAGGTTGCTTTTGCTATTCGGGATCTTTTGTGTTTCCATACAAATTTTAAGATTTTTTTGTCCTAGTTCTGTAAAAAATGCCATTGGTAATTTGATAGGGATTGCATTGAATCTGTAGATTGCTTTGGGTAGACTAGATATTTTCACAATACTGATTCTTGCAATCCAAGAACATGGTATATCTCTCCATCTGTTTGTGTCATTTTTAATTTCTTTTCTTTAAAATTAATTAATTAATTAATTAATTTTTGGCTGTGTTGGATTGTTGTTGCTGTGCGCAGGCTTTCTCTAGTTCTGGCTAGTGGGGGCTACTGTTCGTTGCGGTGTGTGGGCTTCTCTTTGTGGTGCTTTCTCTTGTTGCGGAGCACAGGCTCTAGGCGTGTGGGTTTCATTAGTTGCAGCATGTGGGCTCATAGTTGTGGCTCGTGGGCTCTGGAGTGCAGACTTGGTAGTGTGGTGCAGGGGCTTAGTTGCTCCGCGGCATGTGAGATCTTCCTGGACCAGGGTTTGAACCCATGTCCCCTGCATTGGCAGGTGGATTCTTAACCACTTCACCACCAGGGAAGTCCCTGTGTCATCTTTGATTTCTTTCATCAGTGTCTTATGGTTTTCTGAGTACAGGTCTTTTACCTCCTTAGGTTGGTTTATTCGTAGGTATTTTATTCTTTTTGTTGCAATGGTGAATGGTGCTGTTTCCTTAATTTCTCTTTCTGATCTTTCATTGTTAGTGTATAGGACTGTAAGAGATTTCTGTGCATTAATTTTGTATCCTGCTACTTAGCCAAATTCATTGATTAGCTCTAGTAGTTTTCTGGTGGCATCTTTAGGATTCTCTATGTATAGTATCATGTCATCTGCAAACAGTGACACTTTTACTTCTTCTTTTCCAAATTGCATTCCTTTTATTTCTTTTTCTTCTCTGATTGCCATGGCTAGGACTTCCAATACTATGTTGAATAAGAGTGGCAAGAGTGGACATCCTTGCCTTGTTCCTGATCTTAGAGGAAATGCTTTCACATTTTCACCATTGAGAATGATGTTTGCTGTGGATTTGTCATACATAGCCTTTATTATGTTGATGTAGGTTCCCTCAATGCCCACTTTCTGGAGAGTTTTTATCATAAATCCATGTTGAATTTTGTCAAAAGCTTTTTCTGCATCTATTGAGATGATCATATGGTTTTTATTCTTCAGTTTTTTAATATGGTGTATCACATTGATTGATTTACGTATATTGAAGAATCCTTGCATCCCTGGGATCAATCCCACTTGATTATGGTGTGTGATCCTTTTAATGTGTTGTTGGATTCTGTTTGCTAGTATATTGCTGAGAATTTTTGCATCCATATTCATCAGTTATATTGGTCTGTAATTTTCTTTTTTTGTAGTATCTTTGTCTGGTTTTGATATCAGGGTGATGGTGGCCTCATAGAATGAGTTTGGGAGTGTTCGTTCATATTTTCTATTTCTTCCTGGTTCAGTATTAGAAGGTTATACCTTTCTAAGAATTTGTCCATTTAGTCCAGGTTTTTCATTTTTTTGGCATAGAGTTTCATGTAGTAGTCTCTTATGATGCTTTGTATATCTGTGGTGTCCATTGTAATTTTATTGATTTGAGTCCTCTCCCTCTTTTGCTTGATGAGTCTTGCTAAAAGTTTATCAATTTTTTTTTTGTAGTATCTTTGTCTGGTGTTGATATCAGGGTGATGGTGGCCTCATAGAATGAGTTTGGGAGTGTTCGTTCATATTTTCTATTTCTTCCTGGTTCAGTATTAGAAGGTTATACCTTTCTAAGAATTTGTCCATTTAGTCCAGGTTTTTCATTTTTTTGGCATAGAGTTTCATGTAGTAGTCTCTTATGATGCTTTGTATATCTGTGGTGTCCATTGTAATTTTATTGATTTGAGTCCTCTCCCTCTTTTGCTTGATGAGTCTTGCTAAAAGTTTATCAATTTTATCTTCTCAAAGCAGGAGCTTTTAGTTTTATTGATTTTTGTTATTGTTTTCTTTGTTTCTGTTTCATTTATTTCTGCTCTGATCTTTATGATTTCTCTCCTTCTACTGACTTTGGGTTTTGTTTGTTTTTCTTTCTCTAGTTCCTTTAGGTGTAAGGATAGATTGTTTATTTGAGATTTTTCTTGTTTCTTCAGGTAAGATTGCATTGCTATAAACTTCCCTCTTGGAACTGCTTTTGCTGTATCCCCAGGTTTTGGGTTTTGGATCGTCATGTTTTTATTGTTATTTGTGTCTAGGTATTTTTATTTATTTCCTCAGTGATCTCTTATTTACTTAGCAATATATTATTTAGCCTCCAAATGTTTGTGTTTTTTACGTTTTTTTGTTCCTTGTAATTGATTTCTAATCTCATAATGTTGTGGTCGGAAAAGATGCTTGCTATGATTTCAATTTTCTTAAATTTACCGAGGCTTGATTTGTGACCCAAGATGTGATCTATCCTGGAGAATGTTCTGTGTGCACTTGAGAA
>NC_041226.1:74851852-74893672 GCF_002837175.3 Physeter macrocephalus
ATTTTCTTAATTGTTTTGGGTTTGTTTTTGCAGGTTCTTTTCTTCTCTTGTGTCTCCCACTTACAGAAGTTCCTTTAGCATTTGTTGTAGAGCTGGTTTGGTGGTGCTGAATTCTCTTAGCTTTTGCTGGTCTGTAAAGCTTTTGATTTCTCCATTGACTCTGAATGAGATTCTTGCCAGGTAGAATAATCTTCATTGTAGTTTCTTCCCTTTCATTACTTTAAGTATATTGTGCCATTCCCTTCTGGCTTGTAGAATTTCTGCTGAGAAATCAGCTGTTAACATTATGGAAGTTCCCTTGTATGCTATTTGCCGTTTTTCCCTGCTGTTTTTAATACTTTTTCTTTGTCTTTAATCGTTGTCAATTTGATTACTATGTGTCTTGGCGTGTTTCTCCTTGGGTTTATCCTGCCTGGACCTCTCTGCGCTTCTTGTATTTGGGTTGTTATTTCCTTTCCAATGTTAGGGAAATTTTTGACTATAATCTCTTCAAATATTTTCTCGGGTCCTTTCTCTCTCTCTTCTCCTTCTGGGACCCCTATAATGCGAATGTTGGTGTGTTTAATGTTGTCATAGAGGTCTCTTAGGCTGTCTTCATTTCTTTTCATTCTTTTTTCTTTATTCTGTTCCACAGTAGTGAATTCCACCATTGTGTCTTCTGGGTCTCTCATCCATTCTTCTGCCTCAGTTATTCTGCTATTGATTCCTTCTAGTGTATTTTCCATTTCAGTTATTGTATTGTTCCTCTCTGTTTGTTTGTTCTTTAATTCTTCTAGGTCTTTTTTAAATATTTCTTTCATCTTCTCCATCTTTTCCTCCATTCTTTTTCTGAGGTCCTGGATCATCTTCACTATCATTATTCTGAATTCTTTTTCTGGAAGTTTGCCTATCTCCACTTCATTTAGTTGTTTTTCTGGGGTTTTATCTTGTTCCTTCATCTGGTACGTAATCCTCTGCCTTTCATTTTGTCTACCTTTCTGTGAATGTGGTTTTCCTTCCACAGGCTGTAGGATTAGTTCTTCTAGCTTCTGCTGTCTGCCCTCTGGTGGATGAGTCTATCTAAGAGGCTTGTGCAAGCTTCCTGATAGGAGGGACTCCTGGTGAGTAGAGGTGGTTGTTGCTCTGGTGGGCAGAGCTCCGTAAAACTTTAATCCGCTTGGCTGCTGATGGGTGGGGTTGAGTTCCCTCCATGATGGTTGTTTGGTCCGAGCCTGGGGGCCCTTTTGTGGGGCTAATGACAGACTCTGTGAGGGCTCACAGCAAGGAGTATTTCCCAGAACTTCTGCTGCCAGTGTCCTTGTCCCTGTGGTGAGCCACAGCTGCCCACCTCCTCTGCAGGAGACCTTCTACAAATGAAGCTGAGCTTATTGTTTACAAATGTAGTTAGATTCTCTTAGGAATATGACTAGGAAATATTAATCAAGGAAACGAGTTTGCAGTAAACTATATTCAAAAGTTACATAAATAGACTCCAAAGAGAGAAATGAGGAAGAAGCAGCAACTATGAGTAAGGAAAATATGCATATAAGACATATAGTAAAGAGAAAGGAAAAAGATAAATGAAGGTGTGACCCAATAAGAAGCAGACCCAAGAGGGAAACCAAATAGTCCAAGCTCCCCAAAACTGATTTGCATTCTCTTCCTGTGTTTCTGGAGTTTAGTTGAATAATTTGTTTGTAGAGACCTGTAATCCTATGAAATCCATTTTCTCATTCCTAAAGAAAGCATTCTATGAACTAGGGTTACGTGAGTGAGTTTCTTGTTAATAAAAAAAGTGCTATGAGATGTTAGTCTTATCTGAAAATATTTCTCTTCTTATACTTCAGGCTGTGCTGTTTAATGTTCCCCCAAATACATCTCAAAGACTGCAAAGGTAATTGGAAATGCTGAGCATAAAACACAGCAATGCCTAGTATGCACCATTATTTCCTTTGGGAGTACTCAGTGGAGGTGATGCTACCTAGGAAATAGGGAGAGATGCAGAGGAGAGAAAGACATTCAGGAATATCTGGCCAGAAATATTAGTGCAGCAACTTTCTTGGGGCATCAAAAACTAATCTGAGAAATCTGCAGGAGGCTGAATTATACAGATAATTTTAGCATGACATGGCATGTGGACCACTCATTCTGTTATTTGACAAATAAAATGTTCCTATTGAGAGCCGAGTGAAAAATGCTGAACACAATTTGATTGGTACAGTTTATCTTTTCAGTCAAGTAAGTCCTATGATATAGGACTTAATATAGTTACCTGTCTTTGGTACAAAAATTTATTCTAGGGTGTATATTGGGGGCACTCATCCAAAACGTGGACACTTAGGTCATTTGGGACTAAAATTGGGGATTATCCCAAGTCTTAGAACATGGTTGGACAGTTAGACGAGGAGAAATATATCCATTATAAATCACTCAGTGTATGATAAATATAATCTTAGGCATAGATTAAAATGCAATGGAACAAAAAGAAGGCATATTGGAAAACACTCTGTGGAGCTCTGGGATATAGGATAAAGATCTAGCAGTCACTCAGGTTATAGACAACAAATAAAAACACATAAGCATTTGAAATTGTCAAGGAAGATGCTAAATCGAGAAGAAGAAAGGGGCTAATGAAGAAACATAAAGAATCTCATCATTTAAGATATGGGAAAAGGAAGGACACATAAACAAGCAGCCACAGAGGAATGAAAAATGTCAGGAGAGGATGATGAAAAATATTTAGAAGGAAGAAGAAGCCAAAAGTATCAGAAGCCAAAGATGAGTCAGTATGATTATTAGCAAAAGCTGTATTGAAAGTAGATGCAAGGAAATTGTGTAAATCTCCAAAAAGTGGGTATAATGGGATGGGCACAACTAGAAACCTAAAAAATTAGTAGATCGAGTAATACATGGAAGATGTGGAAACATATGTTGTTAGTGTAGACAGCACTAGAAGATATTTGGCTAAATAGAACAGGAAATAGGTTAGGCAGGAGGAGGAACATCTAGAGTCATATAAGGGATTTGTTTTTGTTTTTTTTAAGAGGAGAAATATGATTTTTTGTGTGTGTGGACTGGATGATAATGTGAGAAACAACAATTTCAAGGATATGGGATTTATACATAAAGAGATACATTATAGAGAAAAGACCACCAAGAAAGCAATAAGGAATAAGCTCTGGAATGCAGATGGGGAGCTGGCTTTAGAAAGGAAGAGGTACTCATTTTTTTCATCCTTCCTGTCGTAGGAAGGAAAGAGAAAAGTACCATATGGATGCAGGTATAGCTATTTTTTAAATAAAAGAAATGAGGACCTCTGTTTTCTTTGAAAAGAAGCAGATGGCATTTTCCAAAGATGCCATTCCAATATATCCCATGGCACATGCTCTTCTTTGGAAGAGATGTTAACATTTCTCCACTGAGACATGAGGTCCCTGTTCCTTTCCCTTGAAACTGAGTGGGTCTGTGATAACAGGGGTTGCTGCAGACCTGACAAAGTATGGTAGACCAAGAGGGAGCTCTGATGCATAGAGAAGAGCCCACATTACATGGAAATAGCTAGACTCTTATACTGTCACCTTGCACAGTGATTGGCTGAAGGCTTCCCTGAGATGAGTCTGACCTGGCTGGGAAGCTGAGGAAAGCTAAAAGAAGCAAACAGCTACATTTGATCAGTTCCCCACCCTCCTCACAGTTGGGCAAAAAGTCTATTCTGGAAGGGAGATATGAGTTTATGCCACTCATTTCTTTAGGCCACTCTGATCCGCTTCTTTACCGTTTGGGGACCAACACCTTCAAGGTCATAATGGGCCTTTCTTCCCACCAGGGGAATGGCGTATGGAAGAGGAAGGTGAAGGGAAAAACTACAGCCTCGATTACTCGATTTGCTAGTAGGGACACAAATGCTACTCATTGTTTCTCTTCTCCACTCTCCATTCTAAACCCCCCTTGCCCCCAGCTATCACCTGGTGGTATGACTAAATCCCTCATTCATGCAAGGTCTGAGCCTCATCACTCAAGAGAGTCTCCTGATTTCCACACATATTCACACCTACCGTCGTTGTATAATAGAAGCCAAACCTTCTTCTGTTACCATGGTCAGTTACGACTGACAAGGTTATGATTCCTCTTCTTGCCAACTGGTTCCTTGAGCATCAGGTGTGCAAAGATCCAAGGTAACAACTGTAAGCATATGTCAATGGGAATTTTGCTTTGTTACTCAGAGAAAGTTTCATCTCCTTTAATTTGGGAACCAGCATCTCTAACCCTGCAGTGTTCAGAGCCACAGTAAGTCAAAGTCCTCCAGCAGGTCCATGAGAGTGATTTTAAGTAGGGTCACTTCTTGCTTCAACCCTTGGTACTCAGACTCACATATTCCGCTCAGTGGGAATATGTAGATGTAAGGAATATTTTGGTTTAATACATCTTGGGCGATAGTGGCCCCACCTCATAAGATATAACCTTAGACTGATTTCTTCGGCTGTACTTTAGCAGGACATTCCCAATGCTCTACCATACTGACAGCTTCTGGATGATGTATAGTCAATACAACCAGTGAATTCCATGGTCATGGGCTCTCTCTTGCACCTCTTTCACCGTAAAGTGGTTTCCCTAGTCAGAAGTTATGTGTGTGTGATTTCATGACCATGGATCATGCATTTCACAGTCTTCAGGATGGTGGTCCTAGCTGAAGTCATGTGGACAAGAAAGGAAAATCCATAACCATAACAGATGTCTATTTCTAGGAGAAAACATTTCTGGAAGGAAGGCTCGCCAAGTAGCTGATTCATCACCCAGTTGCCACTTGATCTCCTCAAGGAGTAGTGCATTGTTCTCTTTTGCTGGCATGACGGACTTTTAGAAGGAACAGTAGCTAGATCAGCCTTGGTAAATCGAAGTCCATGCTATGGAGCCCATGCATAACTTTTATCGCTTTCTTCGTGGCCCCTTTGTCTATGTGTTCATTATGTCGGCACTGGAGTGACTGTGAACAAGGTATGGTTAACATCAACTAAAGAGTCATTTTTTCCTACTTGGTTATTTGTTTTGCGTCCATAGAGGATGCTTTTTGGTGGGTATTAATGTGTGGTATAAAGGTCTTCAGTATCACAAATCTTCCTGCTCAATCTCATGTCTTAATTCACATGCCTCCATCTCATGTAATTTTGACTCTTTATCTTCCAATCCTTTTCCTTCCTGATCTGCCAGATAGACTATTGTTCAATTGTCATGAAATCAATGTATACCTAACCTTGGATTTCTTTTCATTCTATACAAAATGGTTGACCAGGTACACTGCCTGAAATTCTGTTCATTGGAATTTTTTTTTCCCTTGCCACTGTCTTTCAAGTCTACCCATGAATGAAACGGAAATAAATTTCCCATCCATTTTTTACAGATTGCACCACTTACCAAATCAACTCATCCATGTTGTAAGGATGGGACTTCCCCTCCTCCTTCAATTGGTCATAAGGGACATCGCATATCACCCCAGGTGTGAGCTGAAGATGAGGTTCTAGTGCAACATGGTGGGTGAAGCGAGTTCTAGGCTATTATCTTATGCATCTTGTTTGTGTCCTCTGGTCCTGCTTAATCCTGGATGTGACATTCTATCTGGTGATGAATCTCTGCTGTTCCCACCTACCACTGTTACCTGAAGTGCCAACAGGACCCAGCTTAGGTAAGCAATTGGATGCATGATCTCCTGGAATCCATGGTTGAGTGTTCAGTTCCTTACCCAGTTACAGTAGCATGATTTTTTTCAAAAGACATGTAGTTTTCTGCTGTAGGTTAGATGGCTTTACTCCAGAAAACCACTGTCCATGTTGTGGTTCTCCCCCTCACACTTGCCACAAACTCCACACTGCTTCTTTTTTAACCACTGACACATCCAACACCATGGAGTTTTCAGCTTGTATGACCCAAGGAGCAGGCCAGATAATTTATTTTTTTCTCTGGGCCCTGTTCAAAGAAGGAGACCTTCCATTTCACTTGGTATATTATCCTGAACAGTATTCCTAGGTGTTGATTGTATTGTCCCTAGGATCTAGGAGCAATACCAGGTATTGTTCATACTTCTTTGTAGAATGACATGAAAAATGCAGTAACTTATCTTTACCTTCAGAAGCAATATCCTAACATGCTCCTGCCCATGGGATCTCTAAAAACTTTATTTTCCACCCACTACAGGACATGTTTCTTAGGAAAGCCTCCATCATACAAGCCTCTCATATTCATCCCGCCTGAACAGGATGATATCATCTGTGCCTGATGTTCTGTACGGATGTCCAGATGGTCCAGATATTTTCAGACTATATTGTGACAGAGGACAGAGTTAACATAGCACTGAGACTTTACAGTTAATGTGCATTATTTTCAATTCCGTGTGCATGAGAACTATTTCAGATCCTCTTGCTTCAGATCCTCTTGCAATGGAAAAGAACACATTTGGATGAGTTTGAGTTCACAGTCCTTCTCCAGGATCAATCTACTTTTGCAGGAACCAGACTGGCAAAGTAAATGAAGATGTGATGGACATCACGATCCATGCCTCCTTTAGATTTTTAATGAGGGCATAAATGTTCATCATTCTCACAGAATGTAATCCTGCTTTTAATTAACTATGCTGGCCAGGAAGGGAGGGGGCAGTTTTGTTGACTTCTTGGAGACTCAATGAGCATTAAAAACTAGAAATTAATAATACATTAAAATATGATTTTTCCCAGCTACAATATTAGTATATAAGGTCTAACCAAGAAGGAAGCGAATGATCAGGTTGAGTCAGGCATTTTTCTCAATATATTGGAAAAATTAAGGATTTTATTGAGTTATGGACACAAGCCAAAGGCTGGTGAAGTGAAGGATCATGAAATATTTGACATATATGGGAAGAAATGAAGACAAGAAGGGGCTAGGTATTTGGGATAAATGTAGAGTCCTTGAGAGAATTAAGTTTTGAAGATGTTGGAGGGCCAGCATGGTTGTGACTGAGAGACTTGGAAGGAAAAGAGTTTTTGGCCAGACACTGGAAAAATTTAATTTAATATGGAGCATTTCCAGTCTGAAAAAATCAATGTGAACCCACCAAGAAATGGAATATTATAATTCCACTGTGAGAAGTTGAGTCATGGAAACTTGTATAGATAAAGGAGTTTGGGGAAAAGTTGTGTGTGTGTGTGTGTGTGTGTGTGTGTGTGAGAGAGAGAGAGAGAGAGACAGAGACAGAGACAGAGACAGAGAGAGACAGAGACAGAGGTAGTAGGAGGGAGTTTTAGCATTGGGTTGGGGTATAGGGTGTGCTTCTGTGTGTTGGAGTGACAGGTGAATGGAGCTCTTGGGGAGGAAAGAAACATGTCTTCTATGTATAGGGAAAACCATATACAAAGCCATTAAGCCATGGCCAGGCCTCTACATTTCGAGAGCAAGGAGAGGTTCCATGGGGCTGTCATTCAGGGAAATGGTGATTGATGGGACTGGAAATATAGAGTATGCCAAACTGCATGTCCTTCACATGTCAAACTAAGAAAGATGGCCTCATATTATTATTGTGTCTCCTAAATGTAATACTTAGCAACTGCAGGGCATATTTCATACAGCTTTGCATCCTGTAACAGTTAACCATTTGAGACTTAGTACTTACTGCACGAACAATGTATTAGTGAATGTTTTCAGACTCAGTAGCAGTGCTAGCAGATTCCATGACATGCTTAAGTGAGAGGGGATAAATGACCCTATTTATTGTGTGAAGAGAATAATATTTCCACTCTGTCATGGTAATGTAGATTTAAATAATGCCTATGCAAGAACTTCTGTATCAAGAAGCAAATTGTTTGCAAAAATGTATACACTATATTATCCTTTATCAACTCATTATTAAAGAAATGATAAAATAAGCTTTTCTAGACAAGCAGCAAGTAGTTAATTTCATCATGACTTCACTTTTTTTGTCAAATTGTATTAAAAATACAAATACTGAGTATAAAGAGGACATCTTTTAGGAACCCTAGATCTCATTTTTTTCTTTTTTTTGCTGAAAATATTTACAGGAAGGAACTGATTGAGAAGTAAACCGTATCTTTTTAAAGTATAATTGCCCACCAGTGTGAACATCTTCAGAAAATGAGAATGTGGAATCCATGAAAGTCTAAGTTGGCTAAACCAGATGTTTAAAAACTTGCCAGTGAAATAAATAATATGAATAGACTGTGACCAATAGAGCATAATTTGATTTGAATTCAATCTCTCCTCAGGATTCACGTTTAAGAGGGGAAGGAGAAATTTGAACTGCTGCATATTATACCCAGAGAAGAAAAAGAGAGAGAGATGTTAGCTAATGTAATTTCAAATTAAAAACTGTCTCCTCATCTTTTTGCCCCCTCTAATTGAAGTGTTAGGCAGTTGTGTATTTCCTGGGTATCTTAGTCCATTAGGGCTGCTATAGCAAATACCACAGGCTAGTTAGTTTATAAACAGCAGAAATTTATTTCTCACAGTTCCAGAGACTGGAATTCCAAGATGAGGGATCCAACACTGACAGGTGAAGGCTTTCTACCAGGTATTTGAATTCTCCCGAGTCCTCACATGGTGGGAGGAGCTAGCTATGGAGCCCTGTAGGATCATTTATATTAATATAAGAGCAGTAATCCCATTCAAGAGGGCTCTACTCTCATGACCTAATTACCTCCCAAAGGCCCCAACTCCTAATATCACCTTTGGGGTTAGCATGTCAACGTATGAATTTTGGGGGGGGCACAAACCTTCAGACCACAGATAGCATTGAACTTCTCTCCAGCTCCAAGGAGTAAATATCAGTAAATCTCAGTTATCATGCCTCTCACTTGCCAGTAATTAGTGTAAGAAAGGGCATATGACCCAATTCTGGTCAGTGGGCTACGAGAGAATTCTACTCAGGTTCTCCTGAAAAAGGACCTTGCACACTTAATACAGGGAACACATAGGAGGTTGGACTTCTCTTTTGATGATGGCTCAACTGTGGATTCACCCTTACATGGTAAAGTAAGCTGTCTTAAATACTCTTTCTGATTTGCTCAAGGCCTTGCCAACATGTAAGAGTGAAGCAGAGGAAGGAGCTCGTTCACTTCGTGACATTGTTGAGACTAAATTAACCAACTTGGAATCGCCTCTGTCCAGATTTCTTGTTATGTCAGATAATAAAGCTTATAGTAACAGTAAGACCATTTTACTCAGGTTTTCTGTTATTCAAAGCCGAAAGTGTCCACATGGTTACAGAATTAATAGAGCTTAAATTATAAGGGTATTTAGGAACTGAAAACCTTCAGTATGGGACTGAAAGAGCTGGCAAAACAGGCAAGAAAAAAATGTGTGGGCTTGAAAGGAAGAGACATGCATAACAAAGAATTAGCAAGAAAGTAAATAACCTTGATTTCTCACATTGCTATATAAGCATTTTGGCAATTACTGGATGGTTTGTGGAAATGCTTATTGAGCACAGATGTTATCTTTTAGCTTCCTTCTCAACCTGAGAGCGCACTCTGTAAAGGAATCATATTGTAATATCATATGCAATTTTAACACATTCTTTCCCGAATAGCATATGTGTACATGTGAAGAAATCATCAAAAGAATATTGTATCCTTTAAACAAGTATTTCTTTTTATTCATGCAGCTTATATTTGATTGTTTGTATTAAAAAAAAAATAATTTCCAAGACAATTAATTTTGAGATTTTCAACAGGGACCTAGTTTTCACCTAGGGTATAGACACAAATTGTCCAACTGGTTTAGGACGAATATCTAGAATTTTTCATAGAAAATAAATAATGTAAAGATAGAACATAACCAGTCAGAAAGACAGAAAGATTTTCAGGTCAGACCAGAGCTGCAAAACAGCTTTGTCCTCCTACCTACTTTTGCCTCACTGCCCAAGACTTTTCCTTCTACTCCTCCATACAACTTGGAGGCTCAGGGGTTTCCTAGGGCCAGCTCCTTCTTCTTTGTATCCAGGGATTCTCAGGTCATCTCATTCACCCCACTGATTCAGCTGTCTCCTGTGTCGTATCCACTTCTGAACCTTTATCCCCAGCCCAGATGTCTCTCCTATACAGAAACCGAGCATCTTCACATCCTTCTTGGAGATTGACATTTGCCATTAAAACACCTCAAAATCGTAATATGCAAAACTAGTTTCTACTCTCAAACACAGTCCTCATTTTGAATTTTTTATTTAAGTGAATATCACCATGTACTCGCACTGAAAATTCAGAGCCTTCCTCTCCATCACCTCCCACGTCAAATCAGTAAATGACATACCAATGACTAATTGAACTATTTCCTTCTCTCCCCCTGGCACCTTACTTGGAGCTCTTATCCCTCTCTCACTTGGGTTACTACAAAACCTATTAACTGGTCTCCCTTCTTCCATCTCATTCTCCATAACTCTGACTTTCTAAATATACTTTCTTTCTAAAACACAATTTTGATTAAAAAAATTTTCCAATGCCTCCTATTGCATCCAAGATAAACCCCAAATCTTTAGCATCCAGACATTCACACTCTTTGGTCTTCCCTCACATAACCGTGTATTTGTCCATTCTACCCAACTTGAAGAAGGCTCTGTGTCAGCTGATAGGAATGTAAATATCAATGTCATTTTCCCTTGATGTAGAAATTCACAGGAACTCTCCAAAGATCCTCAAATTTGCCTCTCCTCTTCTTCCCTCTTGTCCCTTGTACACACTGACCTGCTATTCATCTCCCTTAGAGTATCTCACTCACGAGAGACAAGCAATGTATTTCAACATCAACACTAAAAAGAGTCATACTCTTCTTCACATTATCTGTCCCTCACCTTCAAACTCCTCAGTAATCTGAGGGGAATCCAACTTTTGTGCTCCCAGGGTACTTCACTTAAAACAACCAATCACAAAATTTATTTTATTATTTTATTTTTTTGTTCCTTAAACAACTAGTTAAATTTGGGGCATATACTAGTCACCTGATTTTTAATGAGTAACATATGAGCCTCAAGAAATTTCAGTGACACAGTATTTCATACCTCGTGGTATTTGACTCTCTAAGACTGTTTTGTAGCAAGTCATATGTCCTAGGACCTGAGTTAGACACCTAAGAGGTAAGGATCGTGGTTGTGGTCTCTTAGTGTATGTGACTGATAAAAATTATTCCAGGACAATCCCTTCTGAACATTTTACATGCCAGAGTATATTAGGCACATTTCTATAATGATTTCTCATTTTAATTTCTTTGGATATTTACCATATTATTGTAAGTGAACCCAAGCAAATATTGTTATGATTCCTGTTTAACAGAGCAAAATCAAGATTCAGAGAGTTAAAACATTTTGCACAAACCCACACAGCTAATAAATGGTAAACTCAGGCCTGAAAACCATATGCTTCAATTATGTCACATTATCCTAGCATTGATAGATTCAATTTAATAATCTCTACTATACTTTATAGTTTGCAGGTACATCCAAAAATGCACTGTTTTTTTGTATCTGTAGAAAGAAGAAACCACTGAGTCCTCCACGCTCAATTAAATTTTATGTGCGTATTGAGATGCTTCAGGGAAAGAATACACTTATGGTAGAAAAGGGTGCAGCTTAATCACTCAGGACTCAGTCCTAGATTTTGGCCTCACAGGGATGGGTAAACTTGTGACCAGGACACGAGTAGGCTGATTAATCCCAAAGAATTTACAAAACTGTATGACCTGTACCAATGTCTCTATGACCCAAATGTTAAGTACAGTTTGCTCCCTTCAACTCACTCAGGCACCCTCTCAGCATCTCTATTATGGATCAAATGGATGATAGGAAGCAATTTTTTAATGCTTTCTTTAGAAACCGATCTTTCAAGCCTTCGGGATGCTGATCTCAAGGGAGGCGTTTGCCTTCTTTCTGGGATTACCTGTCTGTTAGGTCGAATGAATTTTATTTCAGGAGCCATCAGGTCAATTAATCTCATCATTAAGGATCCTCTGACAAGTGCATAAATAACATTAAAAACGCATGTGTCAATTGATGGCTGACCTGGTGTCTGGTCAAATGATGGATGCTTCGTCACGGGTTGAAATGACAATGCACCTGGTAGTTGCCTACTTAGAGAGTTTAATTTTATTTCAGGGATTGCAGAAAAAACAAATACAGTAATATGATAAGACATAGTCAACCAGTGTTTCTTTAAAGTTCACATTTTAATATCCCTTAAGTTGTTGAAGATTACTGACAAGAAGAGGTGAGGAACAAAGTGGTTACAAGGGAGAGGCAGAGAAAAGACAATGTGTCAAGGAAAAGAGATGGACTTTGACAGAAAACAGCATGACAGATTCAGGATGGGAGTAGCTGAAGTGAGGCAGGGAGAACCTGAAGGAATTGGCAGAGGAAGGCAAATCATGCAGACCCGCCACTAACATTTACTCAGGCTGGGGTACAAAGAGAGGCCCACGTATACCACTGTATCTAGCTACGTATAAGTGATAAATGAGGCCAAATCATTGTAAGAAAAATATGTTTTATTCTCCTTCTTTTACAAATTCACTTTTATAAGAGTAAAACTGAAAAACACATAAAGCTAAGATGTCTGAATGGTTTTATGTATTTTTACTCATATCTAGGTGTTTTGTTTATGGGATAGCAGTGTTTGAATGAGAAAGGAAATAGAGATATGCATATAACAAATTATTAAATGTTTGTTCATTTAATAATTTATTTATGATTTATTTTATGCCTGTATTCCAGCAATGTCAATAATTGCATTGTTATCAAGATTTTCATTTCATTTGATAGAAATAAACTAAAGAATTAAAAAGTAAAATGTAACTATATTAAAAGTGCTCATAATAATAATGTTTTCATAAAAATCAAACTTAGAGTAAATGTAACATAAAAAAAGTAAACTAAGGATAAATTACAAAATTATATTCCAAAATATTCAAAATCATCTGTAAGATAAATAATTTGTAGTGCATAAACATAAAATTTTCATTACAATGAATTAAAGCTACATTTAAATATTTATTTTTTGGAAACATAATTCTATTTTAAGAAATATTTTAAGAAGTAAAAGTATATTATTCTAGTAATCAATGGTAATTTGGTTGCTGAAGTTGTGAAGTAAGGAATTGGGAGAAAGTTAATCATGCTCTTAAGTCATATGAATTTTATAACATCACCAATTGTTCAGGTTTTGTGTGCAACTGTTGTGAATAATGAGCTAACCCATGAATTCCTAGGGATCCTCAACTTGGAACAAAAGAGAAGCAAGAAAATGGGCACTTGGTAGTTCTAGGAGTAGATGAACTGTCTATTATAATTATGTTATCTGAAAGAAAAGATTTAACAAGTTAATTAATTTATCTTCTTACATAAGCACTTTCACTGATCAAATACTCCACAAAGTCCAAAACATTGGCCATCTCTCACATTAGTTGCAGCACTCACAAACTTCATGTAATATCTGTGTGGTTGCCTTTCTCCAAGGACATAGGGAAGAGGTTTCAGACACTTTCCTGGGGCCTGAACAGGTGTGTATGTAGCACCTGAGTGCTGTATCTTGGTGCTATAGCTGTACCCAGGCATTGGTGCAATATCTGTACCCAGGCATTGGTAGTATGTGTGAAGTGGATGCTTGGAGAGCAGGAGCTTTTCCCAGCTAACCTGAGGACAATACTAATGTCATGAGCTGAGGACAATCATTAAAAGTTTGTTTCTGTTTTTTAGTCTTTCCAATTTAGTCAACTTAATTCTCTAATACACACTCACCTATACATTCTAAGGAAAACAAGGAAGCAAATTTTTATATAGCTTCTTGTGATTTACATTAAATTTTCACAAAATGATAAGGTAGCTATGGAGCTGTTTTTCCTGACTTTCAACTTAGACATTGTGTCACAGAAAGCTTAAGAATGTTCCTCAAGTTCAAACCATCAGTTGAACCCAGGAAGTCTGGCTCCAGAATTCAAGTCCTTCAGCACGGACCTAAGTCTCTCTCAACGTGAGAAGGAATGCTATATTTCTCTTGAGAATTAGTACTTCCCAGAGGAAAAATGTCCTTTGCAATTAGCAAAAGTAGTAATATGATTGCTTCCATGTGTACAATAAGATTGTCTACCCCTGAGTCCAACTTTTACATTAGCTGCTCGGAATCGTTGGGTTGAACAGGATCAGAACCTAACATGTTTTTTTTTTTTTTTTTTTGTATTTTCTCTAACAACAATATCTGACTTATTCATTTTGGGGGCAAATAAAAGGGGCTCGCAAAAACTTGATTTATTCCTCAAAAGACAAACAGCTAATCTTTAGGGGGTTCATTATTCATATGTATTGTGTTGGTTCATTTTAATGTAATTGGAGAAATAGATTGCTATGTTGTTAAATTTTTTGAAAATATTTTGAGATTGTACCTAACTTTAAATGTTTTAAAATAAAAGGGAACATGTGTGTACGTGTGTGTGTATATATATACACATATATAACATACACATACATACATATGTATATTGTGTGCTTTAAACAATGAAATTTATTTTAGGTTTTCTTTTCGTTTCTTTTTTTCTTTGTGTTTTACTTAGTTGTATTTAACATGGCCACTAAGAACAATACTTTCGTCAGAAAACAATAACAAAGTAATATATATTTAACTGGAACTCTGAAGTACACAAATCTGTACAAGATGCAAGCAGATTGCTAGATTAGTGAACTTCACAGTGATAGATCAGCAGTCTCCCTTCTTTAGGATTAGACTGCAGTTACATGAATTGAATAAATTCATATATGTGTTATTTACATAGTTTTCATTTCAGAAGATATAGAATTTACTAATAATCATAAGTACGAGATAGTCATGGCAAACACATTTTTGACTAGTTTAACAGTCTTAATCTAGATGACCTTTATGAATTTAATAAAATCTGAAGGTCGTCTGTGGTGTAAATAAACAATAAAATTTATATGCCTTTGATCTTTTTTAAATTCAGCATTTTAAGTATTTAAAACAGGGATCAGACAAACTACTTACTGGCCCACTGCCTGTTTTTGTAAATAAAGTTCTACTGAAACACAGCCATGTTAATTTGTTTCTGTATTGTCCGTGACTGCTTTCGTGCTACCAAGGCAGAAGTGATTTCATGCAAAAAACTCTGTGTGGTCTCCAAAGCCACAAATATTTATTATCTGGTACTTTACAGAAAAAGATTGCAGACCACAAATACTTTTTTTTCAATTATTATATAATTGTTCAAATGGTTCAAAGCTGCTTTGAAGACGCATAGGCACAGGTACAATAAAACGTGTAAGAAAATTACATATTAATCTCACCTTTGAGTAACAGACTGTCACATCCAATTCTACACACAATTAAGATTAATAAAATAACATTCACTTATTCAACAAATATTTATTGAGGGCATAATATGTGCCAGACACTTTGCAGTGATAGGTCATGATTTAGAAATGAAAGAAAGAGAGAGGAAAACAGGGAGGAAGGGAAGACTAAACTAGCATGTGCCTGCTCTACCCCCCTCGGAAAATTAGTCTCCAGGAAGAAATACGTGATAATGAGATATCAGTTGAGATCTGAATTATGAGAGGTCTTTAGCCCTGAGAGAGAGCAAGTGTTCCTGGTCTGTCTTCATAAGGAGTGACAGAAGATGTAAGATAATGGCCGTATGCTGTGCATTATACGTTATATAGTTTATATATATATATATATATATATATATATTACACATGCTAAGTAGGTTTTTAAACACAGAAATATGTATTTATTCAATTTGGTTGTAAATCCTAGTGCCTTAAACTCTGTCCTTTAATGAAAGACTAAAAAAAGGAGTGTATACTAAAAACTTGGCAAACTTACAGATGAGAATGAATGTTCAGAACATTAAAAAAAATTTGAACATTATAAAGGAAGCATTCAATTAACATCTGATTAATTCTTGACAAAAATTAACATTAACCAATTAAATAATTGAGAACTGATTTGTGATTCTAAGTAACCATTGTTAAGATTTTGAGAGAAATGACATTTATATGAAGTTGCAATTAAATTGTAAACTCTTTTTCAAACTTAAAAGGTAATCTCTAAAAGAATTGAGAAAGCAATGCAATTCTGAGCAATATTTCCAGGCATGACAGAATAAAGTGAATATATGATATGCTTGATGTCAATGCAATATAAGACCTTTTGTGGAAAAAATGTGATCAGAACTTCACTATATTTAGAAGTAACTGTTCAAAAAATGTCTTTGTTCTATTAAGAACTTAGTGACAGGGAACACATTCATATGAGAAAATATACCCAGATCTAGTAACTAGTATCTGATATTATAGGACAACAAACTCTGGGAATCTTAATGCATGTTCATTCATTGCCAGTGGTGACCTCTAGGTAGAAGGAAGGGAGACGTCTTGACATACTCCCTCCAATAAAAAGCAATTGGAAAATTGGGAGAAGATGTAGAAAACACTCATGGCATAAGACAATAAATTGTACGAATTGACAATATGCATATGACTGCTGAGTCTTAAAAAATAGACAGACTTCCACTCACAACTGCCCTCAACATTCCTGGCCAAAGGATAAAATTAATCAGGTATTTTTATGGTTGCCCAAGGCAACTGGACCTAATTCATTCAGATGGCTGTCCAATATATCTGGACAGACGCAGACTACACATGTGCGTGTGCACGCACACACACACACACACACACACACACACACACACACACACACATTTCAGATGGTCCACTATAGGGAGAAGACCAGACTCTCAAAGTCCCTAAAATTATAATTATTGTTCTCGTATACAACTACCTTGTCAATGTATCTGCTAGTATGCCAAATAAGCATTTTAAATTTAGAAGAAAAAATAATAGTCATTCAATATTCATAACCTGCATCTCATACATGGCAATTCTAGTTAGTTCTACCTTCAAAAATATATCCTTATTCTTAGCATTGCTCTCTATCTCTCTCATGAAAACTTTGGTTGAAGCTAACTTTGCCTCTCACCTAAACTATTGCAAAATCTTCCTAAATTTTCTGTTCCTCCTTCACAATGCATTTGACTGTTTATCCAGAAGCCAGAGAGATTCTCATAGCGTAAGTCAGATGTATTCCTCCTTTGTTTATAATCCTCGAGTGGCTTCCAAATACAAGTGAAATAAAACTTAAATCATCTACTGACACTTATAAGGTCCTATATGTGATGACAGGTTATAGTAATATTTTATATGTTGCTTATAAATAAAAACCATCCTATTATGAAGGATTCTTCTGATTTCAACCCAAAGATAATAACCTTGTAGTAACTTCGATACACTGATTCTTTTTTGCAGATTATCAAGGCCTGAAAGAGTGAGGCGTAAGAGGCACCTGGAACCAGGTAATCAAATACGATCAAGACTTTCTTAGACTCAGTCGACTTTAAATAAAATTAACGTAGTTGTTTTTAAGCAAATGAGTTTATTCAGGAGTAGCAGAGGAATTGTAATTCGAGGCAAGCAAACTATGGTGAGCTACAGGAAAGTCTGAGGAGACAAAGGAAAGGTCAGGCTCTTCAAGGAAATTGAGGAGGGCTGTTTCCAGTAAAAGTTCGGGGTACCTGTGTGAGAGCTCTCCCTCCATGGCTTCCAAATCTATTTAAAATCAGATTTCCTTTACGTATTTTCACATTGCTATTGTTTTCTCATTCTTTTAAAATGTATGTTTTATTTTTTACTTTAAGAAATATTGAGTAAAGTCACGCATTATAAATTTATTTTTAATTTTTAAATTTGTTTTTATTTTTGTTCTTTCAGGTTTGGCCTCATATCTGATTATTTCTTTAGGATAGGAAATTACCAAATCAAAGAATGTTCTGTTCCTACTTTATTTTTTTTAATTAAATTTTTTTTGGAGTATAGTTGACTTACAATTTGTGTTAGTTTCCACGGTACAGTAAAGTGGATCAGCCATACATATACATTATAATTAAAAAAAATAAGTAATAGGGAAGGACTGAAATTCAAACAGAGCAAATCTCCTTCCATTTTCCATCCCAAGTCCTACCCCCGAGAGAGAATCATTTTAAGTATCCTTACCTGTTTCTTCAGGTATTCCCTTATATGTATTTAAATAGTATACTTATATTATTGTTCCTTGAATTGTCACTATTATCATTTTGACACTAGACAGTATTGCACAAATTATCTCTCTTGTATGTTAGTCGTTAAAGGGCAGTAGAGAAAAAAGTAAAATGCTGAGGTTTTAGAAATGCCTAATTCAAGGCTAACGATTTATTTATCAAATGAATATTTATTAAATGCTGATTATTCACAAGTTATACTTTCAACATTGTATATAGACATGAATATAATTGGAATCACAAGTTGTCAGAAGTGTTCTTCAATAAGAAATTATACAGAATATATTAATATTCAATATATTAATATTCAATAGGGGTTACATTATATATAATGTAATATAACATAACAATGTAAGAACAAATAGTGACAAAGCAATAGTTAATGGAAGTCAACTTTGTTGTCATAAAAATACAAAACAAAAAGTATGAAATCTCTTAAAATCTCTTCTCCTAAAACATTTCCTTAAACTAAAAGTTATACTCTACTATAACTTATATTCTAGTATAAGTACAAGTATCTATCTTAACAAAATGAATAAACATTTCTTGAGATTCCTTTTTTATATTAAAAAAGTAATATGTGACTATCACTTTAAAAACTATGAAATTAAGAAATATATAGGGAATAAATAAAAATCAACTGTAATAGAGAAGTCTTTTTAACAAAGCAATTAATGAAGCATGAATAATATAGTTTTTCTGTAATTAACTACCATTACAATATTTTTAAGAAAATAGAAAAATCAAACACATTTTATACCATTTCATCTTTCTCACATTAAAAGTGAAGTACTAATGCATTTAAATGAATTGCAAAAATCATGGGTGGCAATAAGAATAGGAAGAATATATTTGATTCATTCGCAGTCTTTCATCACTCAGGTACCAAACATTTTGTGTACATTATCTCATTGATCCCAGTTTTTAAGTTAAATTTTAACAGGCTTTCAGCTTTTTATGAAATACTATCAGCAAAATTAAACATTTCCCATACAGCTATTGCCTATTCAATATGCAGATTTTATTTTCTTATTAGTAAGTAGTTGTTCAAAAATCCTTTGCACTACCTGAAGAGAGCATCACAGAATAAAATAATAAACAAGCAAAACAAATTATATATGCTCTATTCTGGGAGTGTGGTATTTGCAGACTAGCTTGAACAATTTTAGATCGGTTGATTGCGGCCGGATATGGATTGGCTCTTAAAAATTTAGAGCAGATAAATTAAACTGATATTATATGTGTTTTCATTTCAAGGCCACAAATATGCATCTATTGCCAACTCCAGGAAAGTAAAATATTCTTTACAGTTTTTCTTTGGCGTCTCTGAAAGCCAATTTGCTGTGAAATCTAATCGTGTTTCGTCCCTAAACATGCTTGATTCTCATACTTTGCAGTAGTTATGTTTTATGAAGTCACCATAAACACTGAATTAGGGAATACCGAACCACTGTGCCTCAGAGAAATACAGGATGATGTTCCTGTGAGCCTCTGGTCATAATATTTTCATCAGCCAAACAACACATAACTCTGTTTTATGTTTGTTTTTGTTTAAAGGTGTCTACCTTATTTAATAGGTACTGTTGATTCATTAACAGAATTCACAACCAACAGCACTGTCACTGATGCCCTAACGAAGTTTGTCTGTATTTTCTCTCTAAGGCTCATCACAGCCCTCTTGAGCTTAGGAACACTAGACAGCACTTCAGCATTATGCTTAGGGGCTATTTTAAACAGTGAAATCACCAACAAAAGGCACACACATAAGAAGAACATGGCACTAAATAGACTTTGAAAAGGAAACCTGTTAATAGTATGAAACCTGTTAATAGTATGAAAATTGAAACAAGAAGGCACAGCATCCTCCTGCTCAGCATCAGGAATCTGCCTGTCAGGAGACTCAGACCACTTGCCGCTCTGTGCATGTGCTTGAATGACTGTAAAAGTGCTGCCAGGACTGACTGTGGATTTACAAGTACATTTTAGCAAATACGGAATCTGGAGTACTGAGGTTAAACTCTTTCTCTTGAATCCGTCCAGTTCTCTCCTTTTTTCATCCAAGTACAATGATCTTCAACAGCTTTGTAACTGTCAACTAGTCCACCCCCATCCACCTTTGACCGTTCTCCATGCTGAGCCACAGTGGTGTTTTATTTATTTATTATTATTATTTTAAAATTTTATTATTTATTTATATTTTTTGATTGCGTCGGGTCTTAGTCGTGGCACGCGGGCTCTCTAGTTGTGGCACGGGCTCAGTAGTTGTGGCTCGTGGGCTTAGTTGCCCCACAGCATGTGGGACCTTGGTTCCCTGACCAGGGATTGAACCAGCATCCCCTGCATTGCAAGACAGATTCTTAGCCACTGGACCACCAGGGCAGTCCCCAAAGTGGTGTTTTAAACACAAATTTAGTCATGTTAATCTTTGTCTAGGTTAAATGAATAGCTTTTCACTTCTCCTTAGATAAGGGGAAAAACTTGAACATAATATTCAGTCTTACCTGATCTGGCTCTCCTTGTCTCTCTCACCACACTTCTTTCATTCTTTTCTTGCCATAATCCTTTCTGATATACTTCTTCCTTGCATAGAACTGAGCACCTTGCAAACAGACAAACAGACCTATGCCATGTGTGAAGGTGAATTTTTAACAGCTAAAGTAGTCCAATCCCCTGTGAGGATGGTTAGAAAAATAAATCAGTAATGTCCACTGTTTTACCAAGCAGAAGTACAAGTTCCTGCCTTCCTTCCAATGGTTACACTGTGTTTGCACTCAAAATCAGATTAACATGTTGTTGGAACCTATATACATGTAGTTTTAGATATAGAGATAGATATGCATACACACATATACACATACATGTCATATATCCCCAATTAAATATTTTATATGTGTAAAACATCCCTAGTGTTGCAATTATTTAAAACCAATCACTCCTTAGTACGGATAATATATATTTTTTTATATCACAGATTCTTTGTCCTAACAACTCTAAATTCTTTTTTACTTAGTATTATGGAAATTGAATTGAGTAATTGTTAGCTTATACTGTAGTTGTATGAATGTTGAGTGATAGGGGAACACTATATTTTTAAGTTCAGCATCCTGGCATGTAAGTGTGTTAGAATCATGTCTCTTTGCTCCTATGACCTTTCCACCAACACCCATTTTCCTAAGATGTCCTTAGTAGGTGAATGGATAAATCAATTGTACTACATCCAGACAATGGAGAATTATTCAGCATTAAAAAGAAATGAGCGATCAAGTCATGAAAAGTTATGGAGGAAACAGATACAACTGAGCAAAAGAAGCCAATCAGAAAAGGCTATGTACTATATGATTCTAAAATTCTGAAAAAGCCCAAACTATGGAGACAGTAAAAGGATCAGTGGTTGCTGGGGAGTAGGGAGGAGGGTGGGATAAATAGGTGGATCACAGATAATTCTAGGACAGCAAAACAATTCTATATGACCCTATAATGAGGGATACATGTCATTATGTATTTGTCCAAACCCATAGAATATACAACACCAAGAGGGTACCCTAGTGTAAACTACAGACTTGGGTGATAATGGTGTGTCAGTGTAGGTTCATTGATATTAACAAATGCTCCCCTCTGGTGCAGGATGTTGATAATGAAGGATTCGTAGAGATGGGGTATGTGGAACTCTGTACCTTCCACTCAATTTATCTGTGAGCCTAAAACTGTTCAAAATAATAATCTATTTTTAATGCAAATAAGCTCCTACATAACCGGAGTATAGCCATTAAAATCTGGACACTAACACTGATAAAATATTTTCATCTAACCTATAGATCTTATTCACATTTTGCTTATTGTCCTTTATTTGTCCAGGATCCAATTCAGAGTCTCATGCTGCATTTAGTTAACATGTGGCAATAGTCTCTTTATTTCCCTTCCATCAGAAAGAGGCTGCACCTTTCCAGTGTCTTACATGGCTTTGAGGTAGCTCAGCCAAGGATTCCACCCTCATCCATCCACGCTCCCACAATTGGCTCTGACCAAGGGAAGAAGGAAGGAGGAAGGGAGAGGAAGAAAGAGGAAAGAGAAAAAAATTAAATTATTGTATACATCTCTTATTCTCAAAATATCCCTGTAGGTGGAAAAAGGATATACTCTCTCCCCAAACTGATGATTACAAAAGTAAGGCTTAGAACGGTAAATTGAGAAACTGAAACCAAACTGCAAGTTTTAAAATTAATCGTTACAGTATTGCAAGACAGTTGTTGATAGAAACAAAAGCTAAGTTCCTTTAAATTATATTTGGAGGAGTTAAAGAACAAGTTTTGAAATGATCAAATCAAATGCAATTTCCAGAGATAAAGAAAACAAATAGAACCGAATTCTAATTTAATTCAGTGTACACACTCTTTCTGTTATCTATCCATCTATTTCTCTATATATGACCTTACATATATATACACACATGTGTATGTACAAATACATATATACATAAAATATATATACATATACATGCAAATTATATACACAGACAAGGCAAATGCTGAATACAATAGGACAATAAGAAGTAATTAAAATATGGATGGTCTTCTTTGACTAAAAGCTTAGACTCTACTCATGTGAGATCCAGTTCAACATTTTGAACTAGATTTCTAGGTTATGAACTAGTAAACCTAGACTTTTTTTCTCTGTCTTTTCGTCTTGTAAAAGGAAAACATTCCAGAAACACTTTTTCAAAAAGCAGAAAAAATTGTGGATGTGGACACCACAGCAATCGATCAGGATTCCTCATTTCTAGAAAATATTGAGATGTTCAACTGTTATTAGACATGGTCTTTTCTTACATTGTCTGGACTTTTTTGAAATGTATTAAAGCACTACTGGATATGATTACAGAAAAATATGTCTGCATAAATTTGGGTTGTTTCAAATATAGTGGTAGGAAGTGTATGAAACAGGTGAAAGTGAAATTGCTCTCAAAGAAGGAATCTCTGAATATGTCTCTACCTCATTAGAGCTTAACGGTTAATAGAAATAATATTTACATGGTCTACACTCAGGTGAAGAGAAAATTAAGGGTGTTCCAATTTCCTGGCACTGGAAGGCTCTCGATACATTTTATTCAGTCCTTCAGTTGACTCTTCCTTGCACACAAACCAAATACTGAGAAGCTATTTGTTTTATTTAAACACATGTTGCTTTTCAAAGAAATACATGTTTTGACCTTCATAAAACATTTTTTACCACTCTCTTTTTAACTATACAACAAGAGATTTATGAAATGTATGGGTACTATTGATCTATGGTAACTAAAATGTTTTATTGAATGTAAGTAACCAAGTTCTGTGCATGCACCTGTAAAACAGGATTTCCTTAACGTGCAGTGTTTCTCAAACTTTTGTGTATATGAATCACCCAGGGATCTTATTAAAGTGCAGATTTAGCTTCCACAGGTCTGGGGTGGAGCCTGAGTTTCTGTATTTCCAATAAAGTTTCCACATGTTACAAATGCTGCTGGACCTTAAACTATATTTTGAGTAGCAAGGTAGAAACATAATATCACTGTCTTGGTTTTCATTTGCTCAAAAATAAAAAAAAATTGCCCACCATATTCAATTCCTATTTATACCATAAATATATCTTCAAATACCGTCTGTATTCTCTTCTCAATCTTTGTGGACGGGTTTTAGTGTTGTAATATCTGAAAGTTTTTCTTCCTTTCTTTTTAAAAATATTAAATATACAGTTGTCCTTGCTTGGTAAGTGGGAAATTAGACCGTGCTATCCTCATGGAAACCCTCTTTTTATCCAATAAACTTCACAACCACAGACATTAAAACATCAAAATTTCTTCAAAATATATATTTTACTACATAAACTGTTTACTTGCATTCCTTTTATTTTATTAATTTTTCAAAAGATGTCTACAGCCATTGTGAAAGGTATGGCACATATTATCAAGAATGAGGTGGCATATTTACAAGTATTACAGCAGAGAAACTATGTTTCCCCCAAATACCTGAATACTTGAAAATAAGTCAATGATGTTCTCTCTAATATTAGAATTGTGACAGGAAGAATCTGCTTTGGGAAAAACAACAAAAGTGATGTTTTTGCATAGAAATGTGCGTGTATAGCAATTGTTGATGCATTAGGACAAAAGTGATAATCTGACCCACAGATATGTTCATTACAGTGTATGTTTGTAAAAGAGTACATCTGCTCATAAAAGAATGGAGTTACGTGTGTTAGCACAGCACACCTAACTTTCATATTACCAGAATGTGGTGAATAAATATCAAGAGGCAAATATAACGGGCGGTCATTAATTTTTTATTAATAATATTATTTGTACTTACTCATGTTGACATATATCAATATAACAATACACCCTGATGCCATTAATCAAGCATTGTAAATATATTAATATTAATTATAATGCTACAGTTAATTATACATTGTTAATTGAGATGAGAACATTTAACCTGAGATTTACCCTCCAAACAAATTTTTAAGTGTAAAATACAGTATTATTAACCAATAGGCACAATGTTTCACAGGAGATGTCCAGAACTGATTCATCTTGCATAATTGAAAATTTATACCTGTTAATTATGTTTTTCTCTTATGAGGAACACATTACTTTTTTTAAGAAAGGAAACAAATTCTTGGAAGAGTTGTAGGTTACTGTGAATGAGTAATAATAAAGTGATTATTGTGATATGATTCACTGTATTTTCCCGAATATTGTTTCATTATTATTTGATTGAATTATATCATTCTTTAATGTAATTAGAAATCAGAAAAGCACCATAATTCTAAACCTAGAAGTGGAAAAGTGTTGGCATCGTTGGGAAAAGTGAATGGAATGCAAAGCTAGATGGTGTAGCAAACCTCATAGACTTCAACACTTACATTGAGCTAGCTGCATGCAAAGGTATTCTTTTGTTTCATCATCCTGGTAATAACTGACTTTAGAAGCAAAAGTTTACTTTGAGGAAAATGACTCCCTCTGGAACTCATGGCTGTTTACATTACTATGGTATAATATCCAGAGCATTCTGACATTTTTATTTTGCTTTAGACATCATTATACATTGCAATTTAAAAATAATCTGGTAAATATTACACAAGATTAAACTTCACACAGCAATATTGAAGACACTAGGTCAAATATAAAAATACTATAGATAGAGCTTAGCAGAAAAAATAAAGGACTTAAGTTTTGATATTTATACTTATATTTCTTTTTTAACCTTCCAAGAGAGAAAAATTAGTATTAGAAAATAAATAAAGCCTTGGAAAGATGACTTCAGCCATCAACTCATTTTATAAAATATACAAAGTAATTGCAAAGTAATTTTCATACAACACGAATATAACTAGACTGTGAGTAGGTTTAAAAATTCAACTCAATTTTAAGCATCCTTTCCCCAGTCCTTGTAAAGTCAAACAGAAATTGTATCAAAATTACACTCTTTTCTCAACATACTAATTATTTATTAAAAAGTACTTGAGATTTGCCTAAAAGATGAGACAAAGTAAGTCATTCAAAAACTTATAGTATTGTGAGAGGAATCTGCCATTCAGCTCAACTTCCAGACTACAGAGCATTTAGGCAATATGAGAAACAGAAATGGATGTTTTTTTCATAGAAATAATTTCCTCAGGCTATAAAATTGCAAATTGCTTTGAACTGCCTTTTTTACTCAGTAGGGATAATCAAAATAATATTGCCTGAACTGTGTTGTCATACACAAAGCATGCTCTTTCCAAATAATAATACTTTGGTGCCTCGATAGAATTTTTAATCCCAGTTCATGATAATTGAACATTCACCTATCTTGAAAGAATTGGTAAATTATGCAGGTGACAGATACCAATTTCAGCTTGAAAAACAGGAAAACAAATCCTACGAAACAATGAAAATAAGGCAAGTGAATTTTTATGTTGATTTGATGGCTGAAGGAGTCTTTTTCTCATCCAAGGCTGAAGCTCTGGTTTCAAGAGGGCTACCTCCTAGATTTTAAGAGATGGTCCAGGGCTTCCCTGGAGGCGCAGTGGTTGAGGGTCCGCCTGTCGATGCAGGGGACGCGGGTTCGTGCCCCAGTCCGGGAGGATCCCACATGCAGCGGAGCGGCTGGGCCCGTGGGCCATGGCCGCTGGGCCTGCGCGTCCGGAGCCTGTGCTCCGCAACAGGAGAGGCCACAACAGTGAGAGGCCCGCGTACCACAAAAAAAAAAAAAAAAAAAAAATAGATAGTCCAGTAGTCCAGGGGAGGATGTAATGGTCCAAGATTCAAGTAATGGCAAAGCAAGTGGGAAGGCGGAGAACAGCAGCCCAGTTTAAGAGATAAAATGCATAAAACTTCATGACAATGGAAGAGTACTGTAAAACATGCATCAAGAAAAATAATGCATCAAGAAGTAATTTGGGTATATTCCTTTCATTCTAAGTATTCTTAAACTTCCTACCTTGTTCTCTAACTACTGTGGGTTTACTAAGAACAGTGGTAAAATTATCTCCATGAATTGTTGTGTCCTCCTCCCTCTAATTCTCATGGTTTGTGTTACTCAGACTTTATCTGTGGTTTTAGCCAAACGGATTAAGAGACAATTTAATGAAACCCATGCTAGTGATTTAGGCAGCTCAAGATTAACTTATCTTAGTGCTAGGCCCTCTATGAAACTGTGGTCTATTTCTAAGTCTCTGAGAGATACACTCCCTTCAGGAACTGGGTTTCCCTCTTGCTTCCTGTGGCAGAAATACAAATTTGATAGCCTTAGCTCTAAGCTAGTCTAGCTTTCTCTTAGGAGTCCCAATAATAACGGTAGCCAAAGACAAAGGTCCAAATATAAATATTTTTAAACTTCCTTGATGATGCATCTTATTGTGAGATGAAATTTCTACATATTTTGCCTAAAAATATATCCTAAATAAACGAAGGTATTATATACCATGTTCATTAATTGGAAGACCTATTATTATTAAAGATGTAGATTCTCCCTCAATACATCTTTAGATTCTTTATCAAATTCCCCAAAGAAAATTTGCTTTGTTGGAACTCAACAATTTCTAATATTTGTGGAGATTCCAAGACAATTTTGAAAAGAGCAAAGTAAGACAGCTTTCTCTATCAGATTCCATGACTTACTATAAAGCTTAAAAAAAGTGATTAGGAAAATGTGGTATCAACCCAACAATAAATAGATGAAATAACAGAACATAATTCAGAGCCCCAAAGCAGAAATTTGGCATTGAAGATCAGTGGAGGAGGAAGGTGTTTTCAGTAAATGAGTCTAGGCTCACTCAGTATGCATACGTTTGCCTCACCTCTCATCATATACAAAAGTAAATTATGGAAATGTAAATATGAAAGACAAAGCAATTAAAATTTTAGTAAGTCATTTAGGAAAATACCTACAAAATTTAAAGTTAGGCAAAGTTATCTTCAATAGTATTCAGAAAGCTCTACCCACAGAGGAAATTAATGATGTATTTTACTATATTCAAATTAAGAACATCTGCTCATCTAAAGACACCACAGTTGTTGTTCATTAAAAAACATATACAAAATAGAAGGTCTTTTGTGATACACATACAGAATAGGAGCAGTGCTTTGTGATACAAATAACCAACAAAAGATTTATAAACAACAACTGCAAGAAAATCTCCTACAAATCACTAAGAAAATGTCTGACAACCAACCAATAGAAAAATGAGGAAGAGACAATACCAGAAATTTCATAATAGTTTAATTCTAAGTGGCTATTTAACATATGAAACAATAATTTATTTACTGCATTAGTTGTCAAGGGAACATGAATTATAACCATATAGTGATACCAGCACTTACTCACCAGAATGCCTTACAAATAAAAAGAATGATGACATTAAATACAGGCAATGATTTGGAAGAAATAAATCTCATGTATATTGTGAGTAAAAGTGTGAATTTGTACAACCATTTTGGAAAATGTGATCTGCTAAGCCTTATCTATAAAAGCTGGAGATATGTACAACTATGACCCAGTAATGCCACTCAATAATACATACCTAATGTTGAGAAGTCAGATAGGGAAGAATATATACAATAGAATTAATTTTTTCAATGTCATAAAAATGGCAAAATGAGACTAGTGGTGCAGACCAGGCAGTAATTACTCTACCACTTAGAATAAAACCTTTAGGGAGGTGACTGGGCAGATGCCTGAAACAGCTTTAAGAGTGCTGGCAAATTTTTATTACTTGAACTGTATAATAGAAATAATTCATTTACGTAAGTCTCCTGTGCTTTAAAATTAACATTATAAATAATATTTACAGTAAATTAAAATACATGTTTCTGACTTTGAGATAATATTTACTAAACATAAGGAATAAAATTCCATTGGCAATGCACCTGTAATAAGAGTTATTTTTATATTCCAGTAACTACAATATCCACAGTTTAATATTTGTGACTGCTAAAGTAAGATCAATTTCAGTGGCAGTTAATAGCAAATAAAACAGGAGAGCATTACTAAAAGAAGTCCACTAGGAAATGTAGAGTTTTACATAAAAGTAATAATAAGGATTGGTATTAAGTGTGTTATTTAGAGTAACATCCTCAGCAAAATTAGGATATTCTAAATCCAATAAATATACAAAATATTGAAGAAATTAATAGATAAGTGATTGACAAGTGACAGCAAGGAGGAGAAATGCACCCAAGTTGACATAATAGTGCCAATTAATAATTTTAGCAAAAGTTTAAAATGTTCATTTTTTTTTTCCGAGTCAATGTTCAAAAAGACATAAAACAGTAATGCACAGCCTCTACAATATATCTGGTATAATTTAAAATATACCAGCCTAGGTTAAAATACTCTGTTTCTAATGCAACACTTCACCTTTCACAGAAAAAAAAGCGTGAGACAGAGGAAAACATAAAACCCTATCAAGGGTGTATGATGCCTACTTAAAAAAAAAAAAAATTACCATATTTGTGGTTGCCATTTATTTGGCACTCTGGTTGTCTTTATACCTTGCTTCAATACACTATATGTCACTTCAACATGACTGCTCAGTGTCTTTTTCTCTTTTCAAGTGGTAAAAGGGTGATTTTGAAAGGAAAGGTTGAAGGTAGCAAATCTTCCTATTGCCCCAACCGTAGGAAAATCTCAGGTCAATCAGTTTTAGAAAAGAGCTTCTTTGAAAGTTAACCATCTATAAAGTGATAATCTATAAGTTGATTCTCTTAAAACTATCTTATCTGTGAATCCCTTGGAAAATATTTGGGCTCCTTCAGAATAAGCTTACCTTAATTTGTGGACCACTGCTCTAGGCTGTCTCATTTACTCTCATGACATTATTCAGCACCATTTTAGATCATTTCAAATTTATTCACTGAATAAACAATTATTAAATAGCTAACACATATCAGGTACTGTGCTAGGAATTTGGAAGTAAAAATATACCTAGCCCTACTCAAAAGATTTCCAAATATAGATATCTATATTTTATTCCAGGCATTAATTCTGTTTCCAGGTATATATTTTTGTTGCCTTTTTGTTTAGCTGAAAATGTCTTTATTTCTCATTCATTCTTAAATGATATTTGAATCTAGTATATGTAATTTTGACTGGATTTTTCCTCAGCATTTTGAAGGCATTGTTAACATTATTTTTGGATCTCTATCCTATTAATACACAGCCTACAAACAGTTTATTTCTCTTTTGTAGATAGTCTCCTTTTTGAATGTGATTGTGTTTGTGGGGTTTTATTTTTATTTTCTCTAGTATTACTATGAAGGTACATGGCGTTAAATTTTTAAATTATTATTTTATTTTCCTGAGACTCATTATGTTGGTTCCAGCTAAGAATTCATTTCTTCAGTTCTTGGAAGTTTTCATCCAATATATTTGGATCTCGTCCTTTTTGTTGTTGTTCTCTCCCTTGATACGTAGAACTTTCTTAATTTATCTTCTACGAGCTCCTAACTGCTCTCTTAGATTGTAAAAGGGAGATCTCTTTTCTATTCTCTGTGCTGCCTTGGAGCTGATTTCCTCAGATCCGTATTTCATTTAGTTAATTTTCTCTTTGTATATCCATAAAGGCATTCTCATCATTGAAATTTAGAAAAATTATAACATAAAAGAATATTCGTTGAAGCAGATCATACTTTATTTAAAACGTTTTATTTTTCCATTTTTTGTTCTAAACCCTAATCTCTATACACTTTCAAATTTCCCCAAGATAAATATTATTATTCACATGCAAATTGACTTTAATATTTATATTTTAATGGCCAGAAAATAAGAAAGACATGTATTGCTGATATGCGTTTAATAACAATTTGATAATTTGAGATTCAAAGAAAGTATATTTTAACACATATGTAGTCTGCATGAAATTTGATACTGTAAGTAAAGTAAAGTAATTATACAAAATAAAAGTGAAACATTAAAAATATTCAGAGCTCTGACACATAAATTACAAGTCTCACCGAAGGTGCAAACAGGAAACTTCTTTTTCAAATGCATGAGTAATGAAATAAAACATGATAGAGATACAGTCTTTCAACAGACTCATGCAGAATAAGACATTCCTGTAACAAAACTGTATAAATTTGAATTTTATACTTTACTTATTCAAATCCATCTCTCAATTCTTATAAGATTCCTAAGTAAGGAGTTTAATTACATTGTTGAGAAAATAATATGCACAATTTTATCTTTGTACTTTGGTATAGAACGTAAGTATGCTTTATTATATTTTGTTGAATTAACACATAAGAAGATAATAATTGAATATGTCCTATTTATAAATAAAAATACATATGAATATTTGGAGTCAATAAAGACCTCAGGAAAAACATTATTTATTTTTTAACAGATAAAATCTGGGGACTTTCCTGGTGGCACAGTGGTTAAGAATCTGCCTGCCAATGCAGGGGACACGGGTTCAAGCCCTGCTCCAGGAAGATCCCACATGCCGCAGAGCAACTAAGCCCATGCACCACAACTACTGAGACCACATGCCACAACTACTAAAGACTGCACACCTAGAGCCCGTGCTCCGCAACAAGAGAAGCCACCACAATGAGAAACCAGTGCACCACAATGAAGAGTAGCCCTTGCTCGCCGCAACTAGAGAAAGCCCGCGTGCAGCAGCGAAGACCCAACGCAGCCAAAAATAAATAAATAAATAAATAAATAAACAGATAAAATCAACTTACATGCCAGGTGCTGAAATACAATGTTTGGTAAAAATCAGCCATAGTTCCTGCCCATGTAATTTTTAACTTACCGGGGAGACAGAGTGGACAAATGACCATAAAAGTAGATACAAGTTTTTAACTCTGACAAATATTTCGAGAGGGTGTTTGAGGAATCGGGGGGTCAGTTGGCAGGGCTCTGGGAGGTTAGACATGACTCTTCAGGAGCACAGAGTTGAGACGGACAGGATAGGGATGAGGTATTAGAGCAACAAAGGTGAGCTCCTCAGGGAGCAGAATTGTTGAGTCAATGCCTAGCGGGGGAAGGAAGCATGGACAGCTCCGGAGAGTGAATGCAGCCGCCGCAACTAGAGAAAGCCCGCGTGCAGCAGCGAAGACCCAACGCAGCCAAAAATAAATAAATAAATAAATAAACAAATAAATAAACAAACAGATAAAATCAACTTACATGCCAGGTGCTGAAATACAATGCTTGGTAAAAATCAGCCATAGTTCCTGCCCATGTAATTTTTAACTTACTGGGGAGACAGAGTGGACAAATGACCATAAAAGTAGATACAAGTTTTTAACTCTGACAAATATTTCGAGAGGGTGTTTGAGGAATCGGGGGGTCAGTTGGCAGGGCTCTGGGAGGTTAGACATGACTCTTCAGGAGCACAGAGTTGAGACGGACAGGATAGGGATGAGGTATTAGAGCAACAAAGGTGAGCTCCTCAGGGAGCAGAATTGTTGAGTCAATGCCTAGCGGGGGAAGGAAGCATGGACAGCTCCGGAGAGTGAATGCAGCTTGTGTCTGGAGCACAGTGATGATGGACATATGAAATGAGGCTGGAGAAGGAGAAAGGGGAATACCATACCTTAGGGCTGCTTCCACACTCACCCCAATTCACTGGAACTCAACAACTACAAGATGGAGTTTGGAATTCAATTTGATAAATTATATACTTTGACTTTTGTTTTTTAGTAAAGGGGTTGCCTATTTATAGTTAAACATTTTTGACTAACTTGAGATTTCAAAATTAAACAGAGAATTCCTCTATGCTTGTGCAATTCTAGCAACAATCGAAAGTTTTTATAGCAGACAATGATTGCAATTCTTTGAGGAACTTCAACAGTCTCAAAGAACAGTAGTTTTCTAATGGGAATATAATCCTATTTCTGTAACAATGGGTCTTCATTTACAAATGTCCCAGGTGGATATCCTCAATTTACTGTCTAATCCACCCTCCTTTTGATGTACACATGTGCTTTTCCCACCAATCTGCTGGATGATCATTCCTGCCAGCCGCACTTGGGGCTCAACAGTGTCTTAGAATGTCTTGGAAAGGTATCTGCACAAGAGACCCTGATGGGAACAGAGCACAGCATGAGGGAGTGTTTCTCTGTTTAGCTAATCAAATGCCAAAATACCAATGGAAAAGGAGCAAAATTCTCTTCTGCCCTCAAGCAAGAACTTGCAAAGGGAGACCCTGGAAGCAAATAACGCGAGGTTCTCATTCTGTGAAGACTGGTTTTGTTTCTGGCAATGCCTCCGTCTGGGTAACACTAAAGGCGCTTGACAACGGCCGTCACAGTGGCCCCTCTCTGGTGGCTCCGTCACACATGTTCTTTCTTCTAAGACTAGAGGTCCTTCTTGTCATTTCCCTGGTTTCCAGGACCCGTATTTATTTCTGCTCATGTTCTACTCCGTTAACTCTATTTGTAAATACAAGGGTACCTACACAAGTGCACACAGACACAAACATACATTACTTTCCTTTGTCACCAATATATCTTACGGAAACATTCGTTAAATGTCTAAATCATTTAGCAAACTACAAACTAGTGTCCTTTATCTCAATGCACTCAGAGCTCAGGAAGTAAAGATATCATTATCTTTTATCTAGGGAAAGAAGCCTTTCTTCTTTTAATGGATTGACTTCCTCTTGCGGATTGAAAAAATGGAGGTAAGGTACAGAGGAGAGGAGGTAGGATGTGGTCAAGTTTCCACATCAAAATGGGTTGAATATTCACATTCAACTCCCTTTCCAAGGTCTACTGATATTTATTGCTGGGGATCGACACCTGGATGATGATGACGATGAGTGTAACCTGATGGAACAGATATTTCTTGGCAGAAAAGCAAGTGATTTGTCTGAAAAATAAACAGCTACACAGAAAATATATTTCTTGGTAAGTTCATGAGAAAAAAAAAAAAAAAACACCTGTCTGAAACTGTTATTTACGAATTTAGAGCTGTCTCAGTCAGGGCTTGATCAGGAAAGCAGAACCACTATGAGTATTTATGAACTTTTCTCACGTGATATTGGAGAATTAAGGAATAAAGAGGCTTTCCGGACATACTCCTCTCTCCCCCAATTTTTAGTAACAACCCAGTCCCTCGTGATCGTCCTTGCTATGAGTATTTATAAGTTAGCGACTTGTTGTTGGAATTAGACTTCACTCGGTAGTGGAAGGGGCTGCGGTGGTGATGTCTGCAAAGAGGGATTGAAGAATCAGACACGTCGGTAGCCAGTGCTTGTGAAGCACTGCGATATGATGGATGGTCGAATTGGAACTTGCAGGGAAATCCGCGAAGCCAGGCATGTCCAGCAGTGAATGGAATAACGAATGGGAACTGGGGCAGATGTATGTGTAAGACCGTCAGCTCTCACCTGGTGGTGGCCTTGGTGTCGCTGTTGACCAACACGGGCAGCAGAGTCACAAAGACGGGCACGTAGAGGAAGCCAGAGCCAGGGCGCCTGGACTGCCGGCACCGCTCTGTCTCACCTAAGAACCCTTCAGATGATAACGACCACTGGTTTCCTCTGCCCCCCAAAAGTGGCACAAAGTTCCTCCATTTCTGGAGGACGTGCCAGTAATCCTCCTGCCTGTACTGGGCTCTCTGTGAACTTTTCTCACGTGATATTGGAGAATTAAGGAATAAAGAGGCTTTCCGGACATACTCCTCTCTCCCCCAATTTTTAGTAACAACCCAGTCCCTCGTGATCGTCCTTGTCAATCACACCCAGCCAGCACAACAAATTTTTCTTTGCCTGTCGGGAATTCAAGAAGCCCAAATTGACCAAGCTTCTAGTTTATTGAAATGATTCCTGAGTTCCCTAGGAGAAGGATTCTTCCCAAGGAACATAATATCTCTATACTGACAGAGCCCAGTGTTTCATGAGAAGGGATTTTTTTTTTTTTTTTTTTCCTAATGAATCAGCAGAGGAAATAGTGAGAGGAGCTACTCCCATTTTCAACCCTTGATTACCAGACCCTTAAATCCTTACTATGGGAAAACTAGGAGGACATCACCCTAGGTCCATAAAGTGATGCCACCGAACAGGTACTAATTGCCGAGTTATCAGAAGTCCATCCCTCCCTTCTCTCAGACCAGCTGCTTCAGAGTAACATAAAACAGTGAATTTCATGTGCCCAGGTCTATTGTTATGTTTTATTTGCAGTAAAATGTGTTCCCTGCTCAGAAATGATGCTGTTCTTAATATCATGACAATGAACAATACAGTTGACTACGGATGATGATTTTGGCAGGTGCATTCAAGACAGGGAAGGCAAATCCATATCCAGAGCTTGCTTGTCACTACTCCAGTGACGATGAAATTCTGCCCCTCCCATGATGGAAATGGTCCAATGCAATCAACCTGGCTAGCTTATTTCCTCAGGGAATGATTCCATATCATGGGATAGTCTCCAGAAACTTTTGTCATCAATTTTTCAATTGCATTTCTTCCAAGTCCTTTATTATCCAACCACATCATTAGCCTCTGCCTATGAATCAATGTAGTCCTGTATTTTGGCCATTTCTCTTTCCGTGAATGAAAAAAAAACCAAAAAAACCTGCTAGTTATTCTGCTTAAAGTTATGCCAACTTGGAGGATTTTCTTTTACCACTGTCTTTCAGAGCCTTTCATGGTTACAACATCACGCCGAAGCTATCTTTTTCTGGCTGGTGTCAATACATCTTATAGAGTCATCTGTACACCAGGCCTGAATTGCTCTTTCAAACAACTTTTCCTCGAGACCATAACTAACACATTGCTCATACAACTAACATGTGACTTCAGGGCCCACTCATATCCTTTTCTTCCTGCACTAATACAACTTGTTGAGGATGTATTGCAATGCATGTTTAACTTGATGGTTTGATGGGTCAAATATATCAGGATTTTTGACTCTGCATTGTGCCATGAAAAACAAATAGACTTTAGACATATTTCCTGGAGCCCCTATGACCAGCATTTCCTTCTGCATCTCTTAGTAGGGGTTCTTCTCCTCTCATTTAATTTGCTTCATTGAAGAATAATCTCAAATTTTGAGTTGAAATTTAGGTCAGTCAGTGATAGATTTACTCATGACAAAAATGTTATGGCCTTCATTACATTGCTTATGATCACTTCTTTTCGTGGTCACTGTCTAAACGAAGGGGAAGAATGGCTTCAATTTTCTTTCTAAGAGGCAGGTCAAGTTATTAACCTGACCATTGTTTCCAGAGGGTGAAAGTCAACCAACATCTGTCTTGTACCAGTCTATTCACTCAGATGTGCAGAGAAAGAGAATATCAAAAATAAGCTTTTCATACTGCAGGTCATATTTTTCAGAAAAGTTTATCATAGTCGTTTAGTTAAGAATTTTATAACATGATTTTCAGGTTTTATACTCAGGGTATTACCGTTGCTTGCTAAACGTTCAATGTATGCGTTATATTTGTGACCGAGTAGTTATTTTACAACATAGATACTGATATATATGATATAAATAGACAGGTAGATATAGATATATAATACTTTGGTTTACATTGATTTTTATATATTCTTTGTTATGTCTTTCACAAAGCCTGGACAAGCTTTCTAAAATCATTAATTACTGATAGATTTAAGGTTTTCTATTTTCCTTTTTTATAAAAATACTAAAGCTAACATCATCATCATATTATATATATATACAAAAGCTTATATATGATTATATAAATGCATGTAAGTATAATGGGTATGTATATATTTTTGTGTATATATACCTACATATACCTATATCTAATATCAATATTTTAAGTCAAACACTTCTTATTTAAGCAAATATTTTATAATATATGATGTTATTTTAAAATATATTCTTGAAACATCTAAAATATTTAAAGTGTCAGTCTTATGAATATCCTTGAAGCAGAAGTGCAATTTAGTTTTTGGCAGATAATTTTTCAGGGGATTTTTCTACATTAGAGGAGCCCAAGATATCATTTATTCATTTTATTAGAGAATGAAACCAATAGGTCATCTAAAACCTGACTTCAATCTTTAAAACATTTAAATTTTTCTTTCATCAAATAGAAAAACTGGTTCATTGAATTTTACCATTTTTCATTCCCTTCTAAATGTAGACAATAATGAATTTAGAAATAGTAAAAGTTTATTGAAACAAAGGCTAAAAAGAGTAAAAACATTGAGCAATCTGTCAGCTGAATATTTGTCTACAGAGTACTCAATAGCAAAAATAGAGTTAACATAAAACAAGGCACTATCTCCACAGAGGAGTTTTACACTAAAGGAATAGAACTGATTTCTGAAGAGTTTATTTCAGAGTGAGCTTGATGAGAAATAAATTAATTTGGTCTGTTTCTCCTTCTATTCCCTCTTCAGTTAAATCTATGAACAAAATCCTTCTAAATCATATGAAATTTTGAAACACAATTGTATCTAAAGTTTTTAAAGCCTTTTAAATAAAGAATCAGGTTTTAATAACGACTTCTAGCCAAGAGTAATCATGAGTCTTTGTTTAAAGGACAATACAGAGAAGTATTAACAACTATGTGTATTTAGTTTATGACCTGGAGATCCACCTTGTATTTAGTTTATGTCCATTATTCTGCTGACTCATTCTGAACCTAAGGCTGACAGATAAAATGCAGGACACCCAAATAAATTTTAATTTCAGGTAAACAACAAATGATGTGTTAATAATATAAGTATATCCCATGCAAGACGTGGGATATATTTACGTTAAAACATCATTTGTTGTTTATCTGAAATTAAAATTTAACTAAGAATCCTGTATTTCTTAACTAAATCTGTCCTATCTAAACCACAATTCTCTTTTCAGACCATCAGAGGTATTCAACAGAGTAAAGATATATAACACTGTCTTTTCCAGTAGTTATTAAATTATTCACGTCTAGGTTCTCTAAGTAGATTATTAAACTTTCCCGGGTTCCTCTCACAGAAATTCTTTCAAAAGAACCACAGCAGTATCAACACAACAAGATTTTTCATCATATGTAACTTTCGAAATTGTGCAATTTTAGAAGAGCCATCCTTATCAGACAGAGATGTGCTCATTTGTACAAGTGACTTTTTTTTTTTATACACGAAGTTATATTTCCAATGTCTTTCCATTTAATTTAGTTTTCAAGGAAGCAAAACAGAGCTAGAAAAGCAATTATACTCAAGTGACAGGAGCAAAGCTAACGTTCCATGTGGAGATTCCATAACTGTCTGGATTGGCATCAGCTGCTAACCAGCTCAGTCGGCTTCACAGACTAGATCATTAACAGTTGAAGTACGTATTGAAGATGTTTAGTAAACTCAATACATTTTGATAAGAAGTGAAGAGGGGCAGGTCATTCTGTAAAACTTTTGACGGTTTTATTTTTTTCCTTCTATAAATCATTATACTATTAATTGTGGCAATCTAATAAGCATGTTTAGTTTATCTAACCTAACCCAAGGAGTGTTTTTCAGCCATTATGCGGTTTTCTCTCAGGATCCCTGTGATAAGTGATCACATTTTATTTCTACTGACTTTGATGGTTTTTTCTGCATGCAGTACTTAAAACGCTTCCTAAAAATAGGAAAAGATATCTTCTACAGTGTAATTACCTGGAATGTCTTATATAAATCGTCTTAAAATAGATATCCAGTGTGACAGTCTTCTAATCCTCTCTTTTCAACTTTTCATACAACATGCTCTACGGAAATTTTCTTTGTATAATTAGTTATGCCTTCATGACAAAAACCAGAGGGATTTTGAAAAACAAGCAGAATTTCTCATGAATTCTCTGAATCATGTAGAATCAGTTTATCTCTTTTAAAATAAAACTTATTTTAGTAAAGAGACTTGTACTAAAATATCCTTTGTATCTTGTTTTCCAAATATTTCCTGAATAATGTTTTGTAGATTGAGATGTTGTCTATTCTAATTTTTTTATTATGCTTATTTAATAGCCACTTGGTCATTAACCATTGTAATATTGTATGTGGCACACAATCTAAATAGTTCCTTATACTAAATTCCATGAGTTAGAGCTGGCATAAACATAGCATGAAGGACCTCTCTTATTTATGAAAAGATATTTAAGTTGCAAAGAGCACACTGGATTTAGAGTCTGACAGTACTGGGTTTAAATCATAGCTTCAACATTTATAACTCTGTTGATTTGGAGGGGATTTATGAAACCTTTCTGAAACTCCATTTTCTCACGCATAAAATGGGGCTATAGTAAACAATTCAAATATTTAATATAAATATTAAAGTCATTTAAAATATCAAGTGAAGTCACAGACACCCAACAAATAGTAGCGATAATTATATCTGAACCTCAAGTACACTTTGCAGACTTTTTAGTGATCACCTGTCTAGCATACCAGAAAATGGACCAAAATGAAACAAATAGAAATTACTTTATGAAACTGACAATTCAGCCATCATTTATGGAACTATAACTGAAAACTCTGCAATATTCCAGGTTCCAGTCGAGTTTTTTTGGTACTCTTCTGTGTATATGAGCTTGAGTTTAGAAATTTGGGGAAATGTTACATGTATATATATATGGAAATATATATTTATATATAATATATGTTATATATGTGTTTAGAAGTTTGGGGGACAATATTATATATTTAAATATACAAATATAAAGTTTATAAACTTTATAAAATTTGAAATATTTTATAACTAAATATATATATCTTTTAGAAGAATGGCCTCCTTTCATGAATTGAGAGGCCTCTTCCAACCAGATTAATTAATTCCTCTTTCTCATTCAGAAAAAAATCTGTCATTATTGGGGTTTCCTAGAACTTCAGCCAGTTTTCTCTCTCTACCATCTGTCTAGAGAACTTGAGTTTTTCTAGAGCTCCCAGGTATTAGAGTGGATGATTTTAATGTCTCTCTGAAATGAGTAAGGGACTCAAAAGGCAAATCATTCTTAGGCTTCAGGCTATAATAAATCAAGCCACACAGATATGATTTCAAGGAGATATAACTGAAATTGAACTTTTGTCCTGGTATATTTCTTAGTTTTAATAATTTAGGTGTTTACAGATTTAGCAGAGATTCTCAATTGCATCTAATTTACTGTGAGTAGAGACTGAGTTTCAGTTTGCTCTGAAATGACTCTTTCAACCGTTTCATTGTGGTTTTGATTTGTACTTCCTTAATGACTAATTCTAATGATATTGAACACCTTTTTATGGGTTTACTGGTCATTTGTGTATCTTCTTTGGAGAAAGGTCGATTCAAACCTTTGAACATTTTTTACTTGAGTTATTTAGTTGTTGAATTATCAGTGTTCTTTATATATTCTGTATACTAGAACCATTATCAAATACATGATTTGAAATTATTTCCTCCCATTCTGTAGCTTGTCTTTTCACTTTCTTGATAGTATCCTTTGATGCTCAAAATATCTTAATTTGTATGAAGTCAAGTTTACCTATTTCTTTCTTAAATTGCTTGTGTTTTTGTGTCATATGTTACTAAGCATCATATAGATTTAGCTCTTACATTTAGGTTTTTTATCTTTTTTGGAGTTATTTTTTTCATGTGGTATAAGATAGGATTTCAAATTTATTCTTTTCCATGTAGGTATCTAGACAAAATAACTATTTTGTCTAATATTTATGTAGCCACTTTCAGCTGTCTTTTGAGTAGTGCCTTTGTGAAAAATTTTCCATCCTTTTACTTTCACCTTCATCCTATTTGTGTTTTTGAATCTAAACTAAGTCTATTGTAAACAGTATATGGTTATATGATGGTTTTCTATTATTTTTGTCACTCCCTGCCATATAAGTGGAGAGTATAATCTATTTATATTTAGTTCAGTTACTGGTAAGTAATGACTTCTACAATTTTGCTATTTGCTATCTATATATCTTATGTATTTTATGTTCCTCAATTCCTCCATTACTGCTTTTGTTTGTATGAAATATATTTTTTCTACGTATAATTTTAATTCCCTTTAAATTTCTTTAACTACAAATTGTAATTGTTTCCCTGGGGATTAGAGTTAACATCTTAATTTATAACAATCTAGTTTGGACTAATATTAACATAATTTTTATAATATAAAATGCTATATATTTGCTGTATATATTGGAGATATATATATATGTATATATTCATATCTCCATTGTCTGTCACCATTATGTGGTTATTGTCACAGATCACATCTTTATGTATTATGTGTACATCAACCTGGATTTATAATTACTACTTTATGCAGTTGTCTTTTAAATAAAATTGGAAAAAAAAGATGTTACAAGCAAAGAAAAATGCACTTATTTTTTCTTTTATACTTACCTATATATTCACCCTCCCCAGTGTTCTTTATCTCTTCATGTGGAATTGAGTTATTTTCTAGTGTCATTTCATTTCAGGATAAGGGACTACCTGTACATTTGTTATAGGATATATGTAACAAATATCCTAAATATATATTCTCTCTGTTTTTGTTTGTATAGGAATGTCTTAATTTCTCTTTCATTATGAAGGCTAGTTTACAGGATGTAGAAATCTTTGCTGAAGGAAAGTTCTGTTTCCTTTCAGAACTTTGAACATGCCATTCCACTTCCTTATGGACGCCACATTTTCTGATGAGAAGTTGGTTGTTAATCTTATTGAGGATCACTTGTAAGAGATGAATTACTTCTCTCTTGATGCTTTCAAGATTCTTTGTCTTTAGCTTTCAGCATTGTTTGTTTTTCTATTTGTTTTCAGTGTTTCTAATGTGGCTATGTTTGAGTTTATCCTACTTGGAGTATTTAGCTTCCTGGATTTGTAGATTAATATTTTTTGTCATCTTTAAAATTATTTAATTAAGTATTCTTTTTTGTTTCTTTCACTCCTCTCTTTCTGGGACTCACATTACACATATGTTGGTAAGACTGATGTTGTCCTACAGGACTCTGAGCCTCTGTTCATTTCTCTGCATTTATTTTTTATTCTGTTCCTCAAAATGGATAATATCAATTAACCTATCCTCAAGTTTGCTGATTTTTTCTTTTGTTTGTTGACATCTGCTCTTGAGACTCTACAGTGGATTTTTCATTTTTGTTATTATATTTTTCAACTCCAAAGTTTCTGTTTTGGTTCTTTTTTATTATATCTATTTTTATTGATATTCTCAATTTGATGAGACATCATTCTTTTTTTTTTTTTTTTTTTTCTTTTTGTGGTATGCGGGCCTCCCTCTGCTGTGGCGTCTCCCGTTGCGGAGCACAGGCTCCGGACGCGCGGGCCCG
>NC_041226.1:74893687-74912075 GCF_002837175.3 Physeter macrocephalus
GCCGCTCCGCGGCATGTGGGATCCTCCCAGACCGGGGCGCGAACCCGGTTCCCCTGCATCGGCAGGCGGATGCGCAACCACTGCGCCACCAGGGAAGCCCCCATTCTTTTATTTTATTTTAGCTCTTTGGACATAGTTTCTTTTAGCTCATTGAATATATTTAAAATAGCTAATTTGAAATCTTTGTCTAAAAAGTCCAATGTCTGGGCTTCGTCTGGCACAGTTCCTGTTGACTTGTTTTTATTTCCTGTGTATGTGTCATATTTTCTTGTTTCTTTCCATGTCTTAAAACTTTTCTTTTCATTAGCCATTTTAAATATTATAATGTAGTAACTTTGGAAATCAGATTCTCTCCCTCCTCCAAGATTTATTTCTGTTGATGATTATTTTAGATGGTGTTTGTTTAGTTAGTGACTTTTCTGAGCTAATTCCATAAAGTCTGTATTCTTTATTATTGTGGCCCCAAAGTCCCTGTTCCGTTAGCTTAGTGGGCAGCTACACACTAGACAGATATTTCCTTAAAAGCTTAGAATCAAAATATTTTTCAGTCCTTGCCTAAGGCTCTGTGTATGTGTTGAGGCATGCCTTCAACACTCAGCCAGGCAGTTGGCAACTCTTCCTTAGTCTTGACTTCCTTCTTCCATAGTGCCTCCGGGTCAGCTGGAAGTTTTCCCTGATCATGTGTAAAGCCCTGCACATGTGTGTACCATTCTAGATTTCCAGTAATATGGGGATTTCTTTTAAAAAATCTATGTATATATCCTTCCCCAGCTTTTCATCTATGTGTTTTCGATGAGTGTGCTTTTTGCACCAACAGTTCTCTGTTGCCTCAGGCAGCAGTAACCTAATATATTAGCCCAGGAATACTTTTTGACAAATTTCCCCAGGAAGCAGCTTTATCAGTAGGCCAGTCCTGAGTCAGGTGAAATAAAGACAATCAGAAATAATTTGAGCTAATCTTCCATGCAACAACCAGACAGGTCAGAATAAGACAGGTCGCAGGTTCTTTGTGAATGAGGTCTGTGTGCTCTCTCTGGTACCATCTGCACACTGCTGTTTTCACAGTTACTACTGAACTGGGGAACAGGGGGTGGGACTTCTGTAAGGTAAAATTCCACAAAGTTTACTGATCTTTCTGAGGATAAATGACTTTTCATTTTAGTAAGTCTTCCAGAGGTGCTACAAGGCGTTGGTTCATTTCCAGAGTTCTGAAAAATGTTAATTCAGACTTTTTCTTTTCTTTTTTTGTTGCTTCTAGGGTGAGGTGGCTTCTGTCACTCCAGTTTTCTACTCTTTCCATCTATTATTATCTTTTCTTCACTTCCTTCCTTATTGAACTTAAAGCCCATGAGTCATTATTTTGTTGGCATTTGTGCCAATGCACTAAACTCTCTTGTTCTCCTATCATTTTATAGCACCCATATGGGAAAAGACCAATGTTAGATGAACTCACTTCTCTGATTTTTGCTAAGCTGTACCTGAGAAATGGAGCTAAGAGGAGGTCCATATTAAGTATGGAAGATGTCTTCCCCTCATTGTGTTAAAACAGTCCTACCTCTTTCTGTTAATTAAAGTCAATTATCCTTGTTTTGCTTGTGACTCTACTTCTCACCTACTCCTCCCTAGACACAAGGAGTAAATGGCTGCTACCAAGGTACTTTACGTACCCACTTCTCTTAGCCTCTTTTTTATTCCTCTACCTTTTAGCAGACATTTCCCCTTATTTTTTGCTTTGTCTATTAAATGCAGATGGAGACTTCTCTAGAAGAAGAGGCACACTGGTTAAAATTCAAATTGCAGATATAGGACACAGAAATTGAAACTGATTCATGCTACTTTAAGTGGTGAATGCAAACTTGGACTAAAATACATATGAAAACCACCTTGTTGTATGCATTTGGAATCTAGTTGCAAGGAGATGAATCTATTGTTGCAAGGAGCTGAATCCATTCAATCTTTCACGAAAGAAAAAGAGGAATTAATTGCAAAGATTTGTAAGGACTTTGAAGAGCTGGAGAAGAGAAAGTGCAGCTCAGTCTTTAAAAATATTGAATCCAGGAATTGGTGAGTCCAGGTGTCAGTTTTTTGCTACGTTATTTTTCCTTGTAGGGCTGACATCCTTTTTACCATGCTTCATATTTTCCCAACTCTAAGTTACTTCCAATATAACTATTAACAAAATCCACTAAGGTGTCTGTAACCTAATCATAAATTCCAGTGAGAAAGAACCTTACTTGCTCAACTCGAGACAGTGTCTAGATCTGAGCCATTCACATACTCTTCCTGTATTCATTTGATCATTCTCTCATTCTTGAACTATATTTTGTTTACCTACTACATGCCGACATAGATTTAGGTACTGAGAAAGAGCAGTGACAATATGAATGAAGCCCCAGGTCTCATGAAGTCTGTTTTATTTAAGTCTGGTGGTTGATTACAGAATGGTATGTACCCATGCAGCACAGTTGTGCAAACTAAATTCCTGTATTTTGCAAAAATGTGAATGAGTCGTAAGGCTCAGAATAGGGTCTGTTTACTGGTCAGTACCCTAAAATGTGAATCACATACCCCATTTATACTCTAGAGTCAAAGACATTAATAAAAGTGTCAAATGATAGTCATATGTAAGTTACATTTTGTTTTGTTTGTGGTTTTATTGGCAGACAATTAAATTTGTTTAGAAATATTGACACATTACCAAGTAATTCTTTTTTTAGTGTTAAAAAATTGTTTACCTCTTCAACTTTTGAAATAATCACATTTCTGGGCAAGGTAATAGTCTAAGTCAAGGGAATTTCATCTGTCACTAAAAATAGCATTTTTGCTTTATTTGTCATTATGATAATTAGAGGTCACAGGAAAAGCACATGCTGATAGTTGCTTCCAGAAGATGATAAAGCTGTGGTTGCTGACAAACTGATGGAGTTCATATTCTTTTCTTGAAACGCGACATAACGAACATTCATTTACTTTCTCAGATAAGCCAGGTTTGATATTGTGGCTTAGAGACTTTGTGCCTCCAATCTTTCAGCTCCTTGCTCACTGATCAGAGATGTCATTTTACCTGCCTGACACACAAAATAAATTAATATACATTTTGTCTGGATGATTTTAACTAGTTCGGAAGATTAGAAAATATATCATAATGTAACTGACTGATTTTAAATTTATAAACTTATTTTTTACATACAAATGCTCACTTATATTTTATTTCTGTTTAGAGTTATTGTGCCTTTTCTTCTGTTCCTGATTTTATTAGCATTTTTGTTTTGAGTTTAAACTTCACACATTTCTAAAATTTCCAATTCCCAGCTTCAAATTGCTTTATATTTTTTACCATTTTTACATTCAAAAATCAAAATATGACTATTTCCATTTGAATATGTAATTTATATATATTTATATATAATATATGTACTATATTTAATATAGCATAGTATTTGCATATACAAAATTTACATGTAATACGTGTATTGTGTGAGTGTGTGTGTGTGTGTGTGTGTGTGTGTGTGTGTGTGTGTGTGTGTGTATGACCAGCTCTTAAAATATCTATGCAATCTCCACTCTCTGTAGTTTGGGTGATATTCACCCCAGGATGGATGTGTGATTCAAAGCAGGCCAATCAGAACTCTGCATGCCTTTGGCCTCTGGTTCAGGATTTTGCACTTGTTCAAACTTGGCCCAATTAAAATAAACTCTTTGTTGAATTCTACTTCAAATAAACAATTGTTTTCTACTCAGCTTAAAGTAGGGAATATATAGCCATTTTGAGCCCACAGGGAGTCTGAGAATGCAGTTAACAGCAATGAGGGCAGAGGGGATGGAGGGAAGCCAGGTTTGATGATACCCTTTGAACCAAAATCCAGACACACCCTTTTCAGTTATATAATCCAAGAAGGAAAACCTGGGTAAGTTGAAATTTTTTCCACCTGCATCCAAAACATCCTTAAAGGATAAAAAACGACCACACCTTTGATAGCATCTAAACAGTAGTTAACAATCCATTTGTTAATGTCAGTCATGTCTGATTCACATACTCATATGTATCCAATTGCTTTTCTCAAAAAAATCCTATCTATTCTAGTGGCTACTCAAATATCTGAGTTTGTCATTGTCTTTGCTGTTTATTTGTTTGTTTGGGGCAGTGAATCAAACTGAGCTTTATTTTAGCAATTTATTCATGGGATTGATTAGATGACCATTCAGGCCATGGTCGTCTTAATTGATTCAAAACACTATTGATTGTAAGGTGCATGGTTATTTTATATACTAAAAAAACAAAAAACCAAAAACAGGAAAACAGGACATTTTCAGTGTAAACCCCACTATTTTTAGATGTATTTCCCATTCAGAATTGTTTAAAATGACAAAGATAAAATGATGGCCTTTGCTCTTGAAAATTCATTTATTATATATTTTCTTCTTTCTAACTGAGCAGACACAAATTCTTTTAGGGGTTTTAAGAAATATAAATGGAGGCTGTTTGTGAGGAATAAGAAGGCAAAATTTTGTCAGTTGTTTGCATAATAATGTAATTTTTTCCTAGACTGCAGTGACATATGATTCTAAAGGGACTGAGGATAAATGAATTTTTCCCTTGCTGGTTATTCTCCTCACAAGAGTCCGATATTGTATATAAACAAAGCTAAGAACCTGAGACAATTTAAGCACTGATTTGATATCAAGACTGGAGCCTCACTACCTGATTTAACTTGATAATCTAAAAGTTATTCAGAAATGAGTAGAGGGCTTCTTTTCCTAAGTGAAGTCAAAAAAGAAGGCCATGAGCTTTTTTTTTCCGCAGGGTCTCTCTCTCTCTCACACACACACACAAACACACACACACACCCCACAACACATGTTTTTGGGCCTCTAGATTTACCATTCCAAAGACACAAAGTGTTACATCTATTAATTCAAACAAAAATGAGTGCAGTGAAGAAAGGAGAAAGGGTTTCTCTTGATAAGGCAGATCATTCTAGCTTACTGCTCCAGCCCCTACCAGATCAAACAATTAGTCCTTAAAGCAGTTCCCATGTGGGAAAGGGAGAGAGGGAGAAAGAAAGAAAGAGAGAGACAGAAAGACAGACACAGAGAGAGAGAAGCACACCTTCTACTTTTAGAGGCTGGCCTTCCTAGTATGACCTCATGGCTATGAGGAAGAAGAGACCACATTAAAACTAGTATTATCAATTACTATTAAAACTAGTAGAAAGTCTATTACTATTAAAACTAGTATACTGAGCACTCTGAACAGTAACCTCTCCATAACTAGTCCTTTCTTCTTTGTATTGGAGTAAAGGCCTTAATGTAAAAACAAAACAAAATGAAAAAAAATATTAAAAATTCAAAAACTAAAACACCAAAAAAACACACCATTTTTTGTTCTGGAAGAAAACAAAATGTATAGATTATCAATTATGCCTCATATTTAACATACTTGATTTTAAAAACTATGAAGGAGTTGAAGCAGATACTATCACTGTGTTTTGAGTGAAAGCCTCACTGCAAGGAGTCCTGCAGTTTATCGACTTTTTTAGCCTTCAGTGGAAGCTCAGGTGTTCATCTCTAAATTCACATCTTTCCACTGAATTCTGTAGATTCATCAGTGTTCAGAATTTTTTGAATAAAATAGGGTAGTAGTTTTCATTTAATCCTTAGATTGTGATCAAGATCTGAATATTTAGAGGATAAAAATGAAAACACATGACACATAACTGTTTGATCTAATATATGAGACGTTTTCCAAGGACTATCTATCTTTCTCTTTTATTTACATTAGGTGGGATAGTTCAACACCTCCAGTTCATTAGTATACATTGTGTAACAATGACACCTACCTGAACTGGGAGTTCAATTTTAGATAAACTGAGCTGAATGTACATATCATCACTTGATGAAGGACTTACAGTAGATCCTTAGGTAAGGAAACCTCTCAGTTAATGTAGGAGTTATGTCTATGAGTTATCTTTTTTTCTTTTTTAGAAGATGTTGAGGGTAGGAGTTTATTAATTAACGTATTTATTTTTGCTGTGTTGGGTCTTCATTTCTGTGTGAGGGCTATCTCTAGTTGTGGCAAGTGGGGGCCACTCTTCATCACGGTTCATGGCCCTCTCACTATCGCGGCCTCTCTTGTTGCGGAGCACAGGCTCCAAAAGAGCAGGCTCAGTAGTTGTGGCTCATGGACCTAGTTGCTCTGCGGCATGTGGGATCCTCCCGGACCAGGGCTCGAACCCGTGTCCCCTGCATTAGCAGGCAGATTCTCAACGACTGCGCCACCAGGGAAGCCCATCTATGAGTTATCTTTCACATTTTCCAATAGTCCTTAGGAAAATTCCATTAGTGATCAGTTTTGTTTCCTGGGAGAGGGGACCCCTGATCTATCCACTGTCACTATCCATCAGGAAAACCTCATTAAACATAACTGACAATGTGCTTCTATTTTAACTTACTGTCGTTATGGATTTAAAAATAATGTCCCAAGCTTAGGACATAACTCATATACTTTTTCAATGTTTCCAGTGTATCTATTTCTTTTTGTGTATTCAGTAGATCCTATCATCTCAGTTGAAAAGCCATAAATATAAAGTTATATTGAAGAGTGAATATTTTGAAAGAGATGCGGGAAGCTTATGTTATCTATTTGACATTAATTGCCTACATATTTAGGACTTTAAAAAAACATTTAAATATTGGGATACTTATGTATAAAATTTTTAAGATCATAGCTATCATTAGTTAATATTATTAAACATGTGAGGATATCATTGACATCTTGTTTGGCATGAACTATATTCCCCCTCTCCTCCCAAATTTTGTTATGAAATTTTGCTTAGATACAGAAAAGACTAGAGAATAGTACAGTAGATATTTATAAACCATCTACCCAGATTCATTATTCAATATTTGTAAATATTTGTAAATAATTGATCTCCTCTCTATCTTGCTATCCCACTGTCTCAGGGATTTTTTCAGAGCCCCTGGAGCTTTCCTCGACCAGGCAGATGGCACTGCTAGTATACAAGGGATGCGGTGTGAGTGTGAGCAGACAGTTAAATACCTCACCTTCACTATCCCTTAGAGGGAAATTCAGGTTATGTTTGACATGGTTTCTCAGTGCTTCCCTGTTAGGACTGTGCCTTTGTTGCCTGCAGCAAGAAGTTGATAATTAACACTTCCTCATATCACTTTCCATATAAACTACATGCACCCAAGTTTTGTTTCATGATCTGCTTTTGGAGAGGTTTCAAATTAAGATAGTCAAATCGTTTCTTTATTGCATCATTTAACACATTCTTTATCCCTTTTATTTCTTGCAAACAGGAAGTCAGTTCCTGAAGCTTGTTTAAATTCAGGTTAAATATTTTCGTTTAAAAAAATGTCACTTTCATACTGCTTCATATCAGGAGATCCAGAATATTAGTTTCTCTAATATCCATGATGCAAAATTTCACCCTTGATTACTAGGTACAATTCTATAGGAGATTAAGTAACTGTATTGTACACATAAGAAGAGATGAATGTGAAACAAGCATTTGGTGGCTCTTCATCAAGTGATAATTATTTGTTTACATACAAGATTTCTAAGGGAGATTTATTGGGTGTCAAAGCTGCAAATCCATCAAGATTTACTGTCTCAAAGGGAGTCTAAATAAAGCTACTTTTGGCTAGTGGAAAAAAAGGCTAATTTTTATGGTTATTGCTGGAAACTGGGAAAGAGAAAAACAGGAAATAAATATATGTAGTCATTAGTAAGTATCTGGTCTATCGTTAACAGTAGTACAATTTTAGTAGATACTTAGTAAAAGAAATGAAAACAGGACTTTTGAAATAATATGGATAATGTGTGTGTGTGTGTTTGTGTGTGTGTGTGTGAAAGAGAGAGAGAGAGAGAGAGAGAGAGAGAGAGAGAATGCTGTTTTGTCTAATGCTTTTTCCTTATTTTTATTTTCCAGGGCTCATGAGAAGATTGTGTTTCCCAGGCATCCTTGTGGATCCATGGGGCTAAATGACTGTGTTCTGAAAAAGCAAGTTAGATCTGTCACTTGCTGCGCCAGTCCTGCAACTTCCATCTATGGCCTTCACATGCTGTCGCTCTTCTTTTCTGTTGGCTCCGTGTGGAGAATCCAGGGGAGGATTCTAAAGCGCAGAAGACTGAGCCATTACTGGATTCAAGGAGTTCAAATCCCCGCCAAATCTCCACTCCACTCCACCACTGACCCTTACTGGTAGTAGAAGTAAGTTAGGAGCAAAACTGTGTTTGTTAAGCCACTGAGATTTTGAGATTATTGTTATAGCAGTTAGCATTCCCTAGCCAATTCAATGGGGGAAATATGGAGAAAAAAAATGTGTGACACAGGTGATTTTATGGACAGTAACTTGCTAGCCAGAAGAGGAATTTAAACAAAAAACAAATATCTACACATCGCAAGGAAAACACCCTTGGTTCTACAGATTCTAACACAGAATTTGACTGATTGAACCATTTATATCAGAGAAAGGTTACATTCTAAAGTGAATAATGGACAATGAGATTGACATTTATGCCCCCAAATACTATTTCACACTTGGAGATTTCTGAGAATGGCTTTTCAGTAGTCAACACCTGGACGCCATTTCAAAGCATAGAACATACCATTTGTCCACTGGTTAGTATCATTGATCAGTGTTATTGAACTGTCAATGTATCTTTGTCATCATCATAAATCATTGTACTGGAAATTGCTGCAATTAGACTTATAAGAAATAAATCATTTTTACCCTGAGCTATCCAATTAGAAGATGTTTCAGAGATGCAGTATCATCTATATAGATACAGATATTGATGTCTATATCAAGATATCTATCTATTTCTATCTATACACTTCAACGTCTCTATATTTGGGATGTTGGTACACTGCTTCCAAAATAAATATCTTGTCACTTGTGACCGATTTTTATGTTATAGGGTACAAAAAAGATCATTAATCTGAATCAGGTTAACTGAACCATGAAATAAGGCAGGCATGAGGTTTTAGAAGAGTATACTCTTTATTCCCTTAGAGACTTGCCATTTAATGTCTGAAGAAAAAATTTAAATGATCTCAGGGTTTAAAAATAATGAATAGTAATCAGTAATTTATAACTAAGCACACTGGTTTGCAGCTTCACACCTCCAATACTTTTTTATTATTATTCTCAGTACTACTGTGCTCTTTTCACAGCCCTAATGGGATTATAAATTGTCTTTGTTTGTCTTCACCTATTAACATTTCACATGTTTTCTCTAAACAATCAAAACTAGATCTACCTATATAAGATGACACTACCCGTTAAATAATTCTCCAGTTAGTTATTGATAGAGTTAGAATATAAAAATATTAACTGTGATTTCTTGAAACTATTTTATTAAAGAGAAATGTCACGAGCATCTCAATTGCATTCAGGGCAAATGTATTTAAGAAATAATTGAATATCATTATTTAAAATGTTCCTATATAATTTGTTACAATTGTTCCAGATATTTAGAGTTTTAACGCAGACGACTTAGGAAGCTTTAGGTTGCATGACAAGTATCATATACTTTGTCCTAAGAGGTCTTGAGATGATTTATATTGCTGCTTGGTGTACAACGTTACACATGATTTAAAATGGTTTTTAGGTTCTGCCTGAGAGATGACTGGTCACGGCTTTTAAGTTCCCGTAAATAACAGCACAAGCAGTGGGGATATTCTTTTGGATGGAATCCACCTGAGAATAGGCATAGAGCCTCACATGGAGAAATGTGTTTGTCTTTTCCTTGTTGTCTTTAATCGTAGAATGGTACAAGTGATAAAACATGAATGAAAAGGCATGCTGAAACCTTTACAATAGGGACAGTGGTCCAGTCCCTTCCCTTCCGTCACACATGTAGAGAGATGAATGTAGATCCCCCATAAACATGAGCAAGAATTTGGCATAATCATAGAGGTCTTTCCCAAGACATAGGGACTCACTCCATGAAATTCAGAGTCAAGGGACAATTCACAAAGCCCATCTGCATCTGACCTTGCATGCTAGGACGGCCCACCAGCTCCTGCTGCCCTGGCTTTGATTTGCAGCTTCCTATACCAGGCATGCTGACTGTAAGCCGGCAGAGCATGTGGCCTGTTGGAGACGTGAGGATAAGGGAGCTGGAGGGGAGGAACACAAGCCAGCAGGCTTGCTGGAGGTGAGTGATTTCCTTTATGCTGTAATCAGAGGGTGAAATCTGTGACACTAAAGTGGCTTAGTCTGTGAGAAACTAATGACAAGGGTGGCAAAGAATTTCTGAGTTAGTATAATTATATTTTCTCAGGAAAAAAATCAATGGAAAGGAGATACAAACAACTGGTTTCATTATTAAGAGTCTGTCTTTGGGCCAGATACAATCATTTTCTTTAAGTAGCAGAGAAGATTGTCATTTCCTGTAAAACAGCCTTGCAGATGGGTTCAAAAAAAAACCTGTCAGTCTGAAAAAATTCACATGTCCTTCCCACATTTATCAATGTCATTCTAGCAGCTTTTCTTAGGCTTTTCCCACACTCATCAATGCCATAATGATACTGCAATGAACTAAAGTAACCTTAAGATATTGAGTACCAATTTAAAATTCATGTTTTATTTTGTTTTTAATAATGCCAGTTAGTTTCTTTTCCAGGGCCTTTTATTCTAGATATACCAGCATTACCTGTTTTTTTTTTTTTTTTTTTAATTTTATAGATCAGGTCCAATTATTGCCCTATAATAAAATTTGTTTCTCACAGAAAACTCTATTTTACAGAAAGATATAAAACGGATGGTCTTTCTGTTAATTGTTTCTTGTTAACTGAAAATTCAGGTTAAGTGGAGTAGTGGGAAAGTATGCCTTTGCAGGGTTTTGTCTCACTTCTGCTAACCCTCTCTGTGGTCTTAGACAAGTTATTTAATCTAAAGACTTCTTCTCATTAGATAATTAGCCATACTTTAAAATTTCCCAATAACAAGAGTGTTAGCAAGGAGTTATGTTTGAGCAAATTATAATCACATTTTTTTGTTATTGTTTCTAATTAATTAATTTTATTTTCGACTGTGTTGGGTCTTCATTTCTGTGCACGGGCTTTCTCTAGCTGTGGTGAGTGGGAACTACTCTTCATTGTGGTTTACGGGTTTCTCATTGCAGTGGTTTCTCTTGTTGCGGAGCATAGGCTCTAGGCGCGTGGGCTCAGTAGTTGTGGCACGTGGGTTCAGTAGTTGTGGCACTCGGTCTCAGTAGTTGTGGGGCACAGGCTCAGTAGTTGTGGTTCGTGGGCTCTAGAGCGTAGGCTCAATAGTTGTGGCACACGAGCTTAGTTGCTCCTCGGCATGTGGGATCTTCCCGGGCCCGGGATCGAACCTGTGTCCCCTGCGTTGGCAGGTGGATTCTTAACCACTGTGCCACCAGGGAAGCCCTCTAATCACGTTTTTGAATAAGGATTTAAATTTTATACTGGGTTAGTTTTAGGTTTCAGCTAATTTTAGGAAGTTTTAACAGACTTTCACAAAAGAGTACTTGCATATTATTGTAACGCATACACAAATAACAAAGTTCAGTAGCACTAGTTATTTGCCAGTTATATAAAATTCCACATTCATATAAGCTTTTAAGTATTGGTTTGCTTTGAAATTAATTAATATAAACTTAAGAGGACAGATTTTAAGTCAAACATTGCAGCAAAGAGCCCCAAAATGTCCCTAAGCATTTCAAAGCCAACAAGTATTTTTAAAATACTTAGTTCCTTTGGAAAGAAGTATTTCAATACTTTTTATGGTGGTGGTGGAGGTACTTCCTCAGTGATGAAAAATAAGGGTTTTTTTTTGGAAATATAAATTTTTTAAAATTGAAATATAGTTGATTTACAATGTGCTGTACATCGAAGTGACTCAGTTATACACATATATACATTCTTTTATATATTCTTTTCCATTATGGTGTATCACAGGATATTGAATATAGTTTCCTGTGCTCTATAGTAGGACCTTGTTGTTTATCCATTCTAAGTGTAATAGTTGGCAGCTACCAACCCCAAACTCCCAGTCCATCCCAGTCCTGTCCAATCCCCCCGCCCCCGACCCTGGCAACCACAAGTCTGTTCTCTTTGTCTGGGATTTTGGATTGGACAATATCTTCATGTCTTGGAACTTTCTTCTTTCATTTACTCAATATCTATACTTCTAAGTCTCAGTAATTTACTGTTGTTGATTTTATTTTCCTGTTTGTAAGCTGATCCCATATTAAATTTAGGTCAGTACTCTTTGTTTTTATTGGCTTTATGTAAGAATCCTCTTGTTCATAGAATTTTAACGTCCTCCATCTACCCATGCTGCTTCCAACCATTTACCCCCCCCACCAGTGTGTTTAAAGGTCCACTCAGTCTATTTTCTTCTAATCTCAACAGCTATTTAACAGCTGTCCATGCCATTTGCTTTTGGTTTTCTTGTCCATTTCACCATTGCATGTTCAGTGTGAAGATGACAAATAATGTTTGTATTCCATAAGTCTCTGGATGAAGACTCATATCTAAAAAGACACATCCAAATGTGATGTCAACCACAAGAAACTTGATTCTATACCCACAGTTGTGATTGAAGTTTCCTGTGATGAGGATGAACCTGTGGAATGGAAGTGAATAGTTATAGCCAGAGGGTGAACTGTGGCAGATTGATTGTATTAATGATGCAAGATCCTGTTCTGTTGAATTATTAGGAGTTTAAGTAGCAGGTGTAGTAGCTAGTCATAAAAGTAATGAATGTAGAAGAACACCTTTAAAACTAGACTAGACCGAATGTATTAGATATATATGAACTTACCCTGGATTGGGAATTAATATATTGTTTCCAGTACAGGAGAGCCTAATAGGTTGGTTAACTGAAGCCTGGAATACATGGTTCCTAAAGACAGTGATTTGAAATATCAAAATTTTCCTGACTCTGCGAAGAGGTGAGTAGCTCTAAAGGTTCAGGAAAAAGGATACTGTAGTGAATAGATTAGGTGGGACCAGCTCACCCATTCTGTAACCACAGTATCCTCTGTGATCACCACCCTTTGTAGGCTGTCAGTAAAGGTAGGAGAAATACCATGGTATTTGACTCCTTGATGTTGGACTCCATAGAAGAAAAGCTCAAGTGGCGACTCTTGACACCGAGAGACAAAATGAGCACTATTACTGTACAAATTATTGGAGACAAAGGAATAAACAAAGTATTATGAACCTCAGTGATCATTTGCAATGGTTTACGGATCCTCGGGTCCCTAGGAATGAACACATAGGCAATCTACTAAGGAAACACTTCCCTATACAAGCAGCAGATTTCCATGTCTAGTGGGGAGAAACCTAAGTGGAGAAATGGCAGTGGAAATTCATGAGTTCTTACCCAGGTCTCAGAAAAAGTCTGTTTACAGACTTGGAGCTCCTTAACCAAAGGGTAGTCCAAGCCCTTTAGAGAAAAGATCCTGCAACAAAGCCATACCTGTAGACTCTGAATCTTCCTCTAAGCATTTTTTGAGGATTCTGTGGCCATTTATGAAGGTGTCAGTACCCTAGTAAGGGAAATCTTGAGACTATTAGATATTGCATATGAACTGCTATCAATACCAAAGACCAAAACCTTCATTGTTAGAGGAACAGAGTGGTGACTGAGGATTATGGAGGGAATCTTGGCCTGACTCCGATCTATGCTAGTTATGTGCTTAGTCTCAGTATATGTAAGACAGATAAATATGCTTAATTATGGACAGATTACCCATATGGCTAATAGGCCATAGAGTGAGGTAGGAATAATGACCCCCTAATCCCTCACTAAAATAATAAACTGAAAGCAATATTGCATTCCTGGGGAATTGCAAATATTAGTGCCCCCAAAATGACTTACAGGATCAAAGAGTAGGAATTCCTATTACGTCCCCATTTTACTATCCTGCTTGGCCAAAGAAAAGACTGATAGATTTCTTACTTTGGATTTTGGTAAACTTAATCAGGCGCTGACCAATCACAGCTGTTATTTTGATATGGTATCTTTGCCTTACCTGCTGGAATTTGGTATGCATCTCTCGACTGGACAAATTTGTTTTCACCAAAATTCACAAAGATAATCGGAAGAAATTTGCTTCTACCTCATAGAGCAGCAGTATATCTTCAGTATTTTATTTCAGTGCTATTTCAACTCTTTGTCTCTCTGTTATTATACAGGCTTGAGGAATTTTGTTTATTTTCATAGTCTACAGAAAATTACAACATTCCATTGATGATGTTATGTTTATTGGACTAATGAGAAGGTAGTAGCAAACAACTTGAATGCCTTAGTTGATCACAAGTATGCTGGAAGGTGGACTTCAACTAGAGGTATCAGTATGAACTCATGATATATATGACCACTAAATGGGTTTAGAATAATAATCCCAGTGAGCACACCTAGTGTCTAAATCTTCACTTCCTAAAACCAGTTGCCACTAAATGGAACTAGAGAGAGCTGCTGGGGAAACATACAATTCCAGATTTGATCTTGCAATTTGTCATGTAAGAATGCAAGCTTCATTAATTTGACATGAAAATGAAAAACATGTTAATGCAGTAAACATTTATTATATGTAAAATAACTAGTATAGAGAGATGGAAAAAATTAAAAATATCCTAAGAAAAAGATATACTTTTTACAGCAAATGTCAGGTAATCAATATAGAAGAAATTATGCAATTAGGATATCTCAATTTTACAACTAATTTCCAATGTAAAATTACAAGTCAAGGATCTTTAGTTGGGTGGTTAGAAAATAGGATTTTCACATGGTCTCAAAGTATTCTGCCAAAACCTAAGTATCAGTTTCAAAGTGGAATATGTTTCTTAACTTTGAGTGACCTGGTGGTAACCACCTTAGTACAGGTGATTCTCATCCTAAACAGGAACTTACTAAGAACCTCTTGATGATAAGCAATGGCAAAGGTCATAATACCTGTGTTGTATTATTGCTAAAATATGTAAGACTGTCTATTCTTGAGAAAACAAGTCAAAATCTGATTGCAGATTGCAAACCTTACTGTTTTATAAGAAACCTAGAACTGGAATCTTCAAAACTGCACTCTCATGGGGAGAAAAGGATTTGAGACTATTTAGGTTGTGAAAATCTAAAGATAAAAAACTGAAAATAAAAGGTGTGAAAAATTGATTGGATCCTGGATAGAAAACAAACAAACAAAAGGTATAAAAGATTTTCAGGAGAATAAGGGAAATTGGAATTATTTATCATATATTAGAATATGTTGCTGAATTGATGTTAGTATTTTAAACATGGAAATGGTATTGTGATTATGAAAACAACATCTATAGGCTATCCATCTAAAAAAATTAGAGGTATATTATGTCTGTATACCTTACTTTTAAATGTCTCAGAAGGAAAAAAAATAAGAATAGTTTGAAAAATGTACCTGGGAACTGCTTTATCTGAACAATGTATACCACCTTCTTTTTTTTATTTTTATTTTTAGTACAACTCTCTTTATTAGATGTATTTTTGTATATTCCTTCCCATTGATCACATGCTCACAACCATGTACAGAAATGCAAATATCATTTCAGTCAACTTTTTTTTTTATACAGCAGGTTCTTATTAGTCATCAATTTTATACTCATCAGTGCATTACATGTCCATCCCAATCGCCCAATTCATCACACCACCACCACCACACCCCGCTGCTTTCCCTCCTTTGTGTCCATATGTTTGTTCTCTACATCTGTGTCTCAATTTCTGCCCTGCAAACCAGTTCATCTGTACCATTTTTCTAGGTTCCACATATATGCATTAATATATGATATTTGTTTTTCTCTTTCTGACTTACTTCACTCTGTATATCTCTACATTCATCCACGTCTCTACAAATGACCCAATTTCGTTCCTTTTTATGGCTGAGTAATATTCCATTGTATATATGTGCCACATCTTCTTTATCCATTCATCTGTTGATGGACAGTTAGGTTGCTTCCATGTCCTTGCTATTGTAAATAGAGCTGCAATGAACATTTTGGTACATGACTCTTTTTGAATTATGGTTTTCTCAGGGTATATGCCCAGTAGTGGGATTGCGGGGTCGTATGGTAGTTCTATTTGTAGTTTTTTAAGGAACCTCCATACTGTTCTCCATAGTGGCTGTATCAATTTACATTATTCCCACCAGCAGTGCAAGAGGGTTCCCTTTTCTCCACACCCTCTCTAGCATTTATTGTTTCTAGAGTTTTTGATGATGGCCAATCTGACCGGTGTGAGATGATATCTCATTGTCGTTTTGATTTGCATTTCTCTAATGATTAATGATGTTGAGCATTCTTTCATGTGTTTGTTGGCGATCTGTATATCTTCTTTGGAGAAATGTCTATTTAGTTCTTCTGCCCATTTTTGGATTGGGTTGTTTGTTTTTTTGATATTGAGCTGCATGAGCTGCTTATAAATTTTGGAGATTAATCCTTTGTCAGTTGCTTCATTTGCAAATATTTTCTCCCATTCTGAGGGTTGTCTTTTCATCTTGTTTATGGTTTCCTTTGCTGTGCAAAAGCTTTTAAGTTTCATTAGGTCCCATTTGTTTATTTTTCTTTTTATTTCCATGACTCTAGGAGGCGGATCAAAAAAGATCTTGCTGTGATTTATTTCAAAGAGTGTTCCTCCTATGTTTTCATCTAAGAGTTTTTTAGTGTCCGGTCTTATTACATTTAGGTTTCTAATCCATTTTGATTTTATTTTTGTGTATGGTGTTAGGGAGTGTTCTAATTTCATTCTTTTACATGTAGCTGTCCAGTTTTTCCAGCACCACTTATTGAAGAGACTGTCTTTTCTCCATTGTATATCCTTGCCACCTTTGTCATAGATTAGTTGACCATAGGTGTGTGGATTTATCTCTGGACTTTCTATCTTGTTCCATTGATGTATGTTTCTGTTTTTGTGCCAGTACCATATTGTCTTGATTACTGTAGCTTTGTAGTATAGTCTGAAGTCAGGGAGTCTGATTCCTCCAGCTCCATTTTTTTCCCTCAAGACTGCTTTGGCTATTTGGACTCTTTTATGTCTCCATACAAATTTTAAATTTTTTGTTCTACTTCTGTAAAAAATGCCATTGGTAATTTGATAGGGATTGCATTGAATCTGTAGATTGCTTAAGGTAGTATAGTCATTTTCACAATATTGAATCTTCCAAACCAAGAACATGGTATATCTATCCATCTGTTGGTATCATATTTAATTTCTTTCATCAGTGTCTTATAGTTTTCTGCATACAAGTCTTTTGTCTCCCTAGGTAGGTTTCTTCCTAGGTATTTTATTCTTTTTGTTGCAATGGGAAATGGGAGTGTTTCCTTAATTTCTCATTCAGATTTTTCATCAGTAGTGTATAGGACTGCAAGAGATTTCTGTGCATTAAGATTTCAGGTTTTCACCATTGAGAATGATGTTTACTGTGGGTCTGTCGTATATGGCCTTTATTATGTTGATGTAGGTTCCATCAATGCCCACTTTCTGGAGAGTTTTTTTTATCATAAATGGGTGTTGAATTTTGTCAAAAGCTTTTTCTGCATCTATTGAGACGATCATATGGTTTTTATTCTTCAGTTTGTTAATATGGTGTATCACATTGATTGATTTATGTATATTGAAGAATCCTTGCATCTCTGGGTTAAATCCCACTTGATCACGGTGTATGATCCTTTTAATGTGTTGTTGGATTCTGTTTGCTAGTATTCTGTTGAGGATTTTTGCATCTATATTCACCAGTGATATTGGTCTGTAATTTTCTTTTTTTGTATTATCTTTGGTTTTGGTATCAAGGTGATGGTGGCCTCATAGAATGAGTTTGGGAGTGTTCCTAACTCCACAATTTTTTGGAATAGTTTGAGAAGGATGGGTATTAGCTCTTCTCTAAACATTTGATAGAATTCAGCTGTGAAGCCATGTGGTCCTGGACTTTTGTTTGTTGGAAGATTTTTAATCACAGTTTCAATTTCATTACTTGTGATTGGTCTGTTCATATTTTTTATTTCTTCCTGGTTCAACCTTGGAAGGTTATACCTTTCTAAGAATTTGTCAGTTTCTTCCGGGTTGTCCATTTTATTGGCATAGAATTGCCTGTAGTAAACTCTTAGGATGCTTTGTATTTCTGCGGTGTCTGTTGTAACTTCACCTTTTTCATTTCTACTTTTATTGATTTGAGTCCTCTCCCTCTTTTTCTTGATGAGCCTGGCTAATGGTTTATCAATATTGTTTATCTTCTCAAAGAACCAGCTTTTAGTTTTACTTATCTTTGCTATTGTTTTCTTTGTTTCTATTTCATTTATTTCTGCTCTGATCTTTATGATTTCTTTCCTTCTACTGACTTTGGTTTTTCTTTGTTCTTAAG
>NC_041226.1:74912112-74913073 GCF_002837175.3 Physeter macrocephalus
TATCAATTTTGTTTATCTTCTCAAAGAACCAGCTTTTAGTTTTAGTGATCTTTGCTATTGTTTTCTTTCTTTCTATTTCATTTATTTCTGCTCTGATCTTTATGATTTCTTTCCTTCTGCTAACTTGGGGTTTTGTTTGTTCTTCTTTCTCTAGTTCCTTTAGGTGTAAGGTTAGATTATTTATTTGAGATTTTTCTTGTTTCTTCAGGTAGGACTGTATTCCTATACACGTCCCTCTTGGAACTGTTTTTGCTGTATCCCTAGGTTTTGGGTTTTGGATCATCATGTTTTCATTGTTATTTATGTCTAGGTATTTTTTATATTTCCTCAGTGATCTCTTGTTTATTTAGTAATGTATTATTTAGTCTCCAAATGTTTGTGTTTTTACGTTTTTTTGTTCCTTGTAATTGATTTCTAATCTCATAGTGTGGTGGTCGGAAAAGATGCTTGATATGATTTCAATTTTCTTAAATTTACCAAGGCTTGATTTGTGACCCAAGATGTGATCTATCCTGGAGAATGTTCATTGTGCACATGAGAAGAAATTGTACTCTGCTGTTTTTGGATGGAATGTCCTACAAATATCAATTAAATCTATCTGGTCTATTGTGTCATTTAAAGTTTGTGTTTCCTTATTAATTTTCTGACTGTATGATCTGTCCATTGGTGTAAGTGAGGTGTTAAAGTCCCCCACTATTATTGTGTTACTGTCGATTTCTTCTTTTCTAGCTGTTAGCAGTTACCTTATGTATTGAGGTGCTCCTATGTTGTGTGCATATATATGGAATATCTTTTTCCATACCCTCACTTTCAGTCTGTATGTGTCCCTAGGTCTGAAGTGGGTCCCTTGTAGACAGCATATGTATGGGTCTTGTTTTCATATCCATTCAGCCAGGCTGTGTCATTTGGTTAGAGCATTTAATCCATTCACGTTTAAAGTAATTATCGATATGTATGTTCC
>NC_041226.1:74913399-75054834 GCF_002837175.3 Physeter macrocephalus
CATTTTTTCCCCTGCTGCTTTCAATAATTTTTCTTTGTCTTTAACTTTTGCCAGTTTGATTACTATGTGTCTTGGCATGTTTCTCCTTAGGTTTATCTTGTATGGGACTCTCTGTACTTCCAGGACTTGGGTGGCTATTTCCTTTCCCATGTTAGGGAAATTTTTGACTCTAATCTCTTCAAATATTTTCTCGGGTCCTTTCTCTTTCTCATCTCCTTCTGGGACCCATATAATGTGAATGTTGTTGTGTTTAATGTTGTCCCAGAGGTCTCTTAGGCTGTCTTCATTTCTTTTCATTCTTTTTTCTTTATTCTGTTCCACAGCAGTGAATTCCACCATTCTGTCTTCCAGGTCATTTATCCGTTCTTCTGCCTCAGTTATTCTGCTATTGATTCCTTCTACTGTAGTTTTCATTTCAGTTATTGTATTGTTCATTTCTGTTTGTTTGTTCTTTAATTCTTCTAGGTCTTTGTTAAAAATTTCTTACATCATCTCAATCTTTGCCTCACTTCTTTTTCCAAGGTCCAGGATCATCTTCACTATCATTATTCTGAATTCTTTTTCTGGAAGGATGCCTATCTCCATTTAGTTGTTTTCCTGGGGTTTTATCTTGTTCCTTCATCTGGTACCTATCCCCCTGCTTTTTCATTCTGTCTATCTTTCTCTGAATGTGGTTTTTGTTCCACAGGCTGCAGGATTGTAATTCTTCTTGCTTCTGCCTTCTGCCCTCTGGTGGCTGAGGCTCTCTAAGAGGCTTGAGCAAGTTTCCTGATGGGAGGGACTGGTGGTGGGTAGAGCTGTGTGTTGCTCTGGAAGGCAGATCTCAGTAAAACTTTAAACCACTTGTCTGCTGATGGGTGGGGCTGGGTTTCTTCCCTGTTGGTTGTTTGCCCTGAGGCAACCCAACACTGGAGCCTACCTACCTGGGATCTTTGGTGAGGTTAATGGAGGACTCAAGGAGGGCTCACCCCAAGGAGTACTTCTCAGAACTTCTGCTGCCAGTGTCCTTGTCCCGACAGAGAGCCACAGCCACCTCCCATCTCTGCAGGAGACCCTCCAACACTAGCAGGTAGGTCTGGTTCAGTCTCCCCTGGGGTCACTGATCCTTCCCTTGGGTCTCGATGCGCACACTACTTTGTGTGTGCCCTCCAAGAGTGGAGTTTCTGTTTCCCCCAGTCCTGTCAGAGTCCTGCAATCAAATCCCTCTCACCCTCAAAGTCTGATTCTCTAGGAATTCCTCCTCCCGTTGCCGGACCCCCAGGTCAGCATGCCTGACCTGGGACTCAGAACCTTCACTCCAGTGGGTGGACTTCTGTGGTATAAGTGTTCTCTAGTTTGTGAGTCACCCACCCAGCAGTTATGGGATTTGATTTTATTGTGATTGCGCACATCCTTCTACTCTGCCATCTATATACCACATTCTTGCATTGTGAAACTTGAAGGGGATTTATTCCTGTTAACGTATTAAGCAAGAGTATCATTTTGTATTGTGATATTAAGAATTACTAACACAACATTGTAAAGCAACTATACTCCAATAAAAATCAATTAGAAAAAAAAATAATTCAGTTATCTCACTGTGTAGGGATACTGTATATAAAAGGCAATTGAATGTCCTAAAAATATATTACCATTTATCCTGCTGTGAGTTGCTAATCATATAAAATATTCCTCATATTTTAAAATTTGTACTGGCCTTCAAAAAATGTTTTATCTCACTAAACTAATTTAATGCTATTCTTAACTAACATAACAAATCAAATTATGTTGGTCTCTGTCACAGTGGACTTACATTTTAATTTAAAATGATCTTGCCTATGTAAGTTACTTGTAACTAAAATTCACTATCTGGATGAAGAAGTAAATTTTGGAATATTGACTTCCTGAGTATAACTTGAATTTATAATTAGACATTTTATTAAGGAAGCACAAAGCTTAGACACATCACGGAATCAGTGAACTGATTTAATAGAGTAATATAACTAGATTATTAATATGTCAAAATAGCATATTAACTATAAGGATATTCAATGGATAATATTTAAATGATTGTAGTAAAATATGTGGTAGCTATTTAGGTGTTGAATATATTATTATAAAATAATGTATTTATGTAATTTTGCTATGAATTGAATATTGATTGGCTGTTTATTCTCAATATTGATGAAGGGAATATGAAACATAGATTTATTATTATTCATCTGAAGCATGCATATGTCTTTAGAGATTTTTCTTTTTTTGATTCATTTTTATTTCCTTTATAAATTAATGACTGTTCACTGTATAATCAAATGTCTTCAGCAGTAATATTTTACTTTCATGTTTCCAGCAGATACAAAGATTGTTGTTTTCTTCTAAGTAAACTAAGTTGAATTCTATTGTGTCCTTAATGTAGTTATAAGATCACCCAAAGAGTTTATTTACAAGTAGATAAATCTTGCTTGTTTAAGCTTAAACCATTAAAAATATTAATATAATTTTTATTAAGGTTTTTCATTTTTCCTTCCAGGAATCCATCTTTAAAACCCTCCTTTCTCCAGAAAAAATAATGTATAATGTTAAGGAATATTACTGCAAGCTATAATATCTTGACATATTCTAGAAACGCAATACTCTGGTGTTTTTGAAAGACTGTCCTCAAAGTTATAATGAAAAATACCATAGAATCTTATTCTTACTTCCATCAGTAGAGACCTTATAAAGTGTACAATCTGTAGAGATAATAATAATGATAAAGATAATTATCAACACCTTATCAGGGCAGTGATATATTAATGCCCATATAGTCAAAGAGTTTGTCATTTCAAATTAAATGGTTGATCCTGATCATTGCTAGAGCAAAATATACCATGAAGTGATCCAGGATCAATCCATAAATTCTGAAACTACAAACCAAGCAAGTTATCTTTGTTTTATTATAGTTTGCCTATTGCCAAGAATACATACCTATTAATGGAAAATGGTATTATTTCAAGGCAGTAACACAGGGGTGATCTCTAGGAATCCTAGCGTATATTGGGAGGCTTAATCAAAGCAATCAAAATAGACTCAAAAGTATACCAAGAACAGAAATATTAGTATTAAATCAAATTATATCCATTATTTAATGTAAATTTTCAGAAAATAGCATCATGAGTAGATGAATGAGGCAGGTAGAGCCACATCTGGCAGAAAGATTAGAGATGATTGAAGAGTTTTAATTTTTTTTCTAGAAGCTCCACATTAAAGTTGTAATCTGAAAGACCATTTGCCTTGACTTTTCTTATCATTTGATTTTTCCTTCTTGTTAAACACTCATAAAACTATTTAGCATTGGATGTTTCTGTGCACTCTCTTTTTTCATTTACAAAATGTTGTTTTGGTGAAAGTCAGCCCAATTTCACAGATTTTTGCATGCTGACCAGAAAGCAGATGTGTCTAGGCAATTTTGTTATTTTCTCAAATTATTTCACTTGCTCTGCAGACATTTGGCAAATTAAGAACTGGAATTTCAATTTAATTGTGACACAGTTTTAGTTCATTTTGTTGAATGTGATAATTAAATACCAATTGCCTGAGCATAACATAGATAAAGTACAATTTTAATGTGTATATACAATAAAGTATGAACTGAATATGTATGCACTAATAAATACCCTTAAGTGTGGATAGCAACTTTCCTACAAGGTTGATATGAAAACTAAGTGTATAAATGGAGAGCACTTTGTAAATTTTAAAGCAATGTCATTTCAGCTATGATTAGTATCAATTATAATTGATATTTAGAACGATGATATGGGTGCCCTCTAATTCACTGAATATCTTTGAATTATTGAAAAATTCTATTTATTTTTTCTATAGCTGAATCCCTGTTATACACTATTTTAGTAATGTAGTCAAAATGAATTTTACCTACTATCCCTTTTTTAATAAGATCTAGATGTCACAAATAAGATAAGGTTTCTACAAACCAAGGCGTAAGAACTACAAGTGTTTTGTTTTATTTGTTTTTGCAGTTAAAGCCATCTTTATCTTCAGATGCTCATGATCTCTTCTTTGACCATTCAGTTTGAATAATGGACTTCTACAATTTTTTCCATCACTACTATGGAATGTGTGTTTTAAGTATGGCATGTTATATATTTATATACATTTGTTAGATTCATTTTGCATACTGACATTATTAATTTATATTTGAAGATAATTATGACAATTTGTTGGAAAAAATAAAACATTAAACTCTATAACATTTAAGTTAAAATGTGCTGTGGCATTACTTAGAATTCAAAAAATTTAAATGATCAAATTAACAAAGAATTATGTTAACTTACACATCTTCTTTAAATATTTATTTTAATAGATATTTATTTTCTATCTTTTTGAAAGTAATTTATAATTACTAAGTAAAATTCAGAAAAAACGTGATATATAAAAAAGAAAATAAATATTACTAACATTAGCCAAAGTTAATATTTGCATCTGCATCACTGTAATTTTAGACAGATTTTTAAGTGGAAGCCCTATATAATCCCCCAATAAGTATTTCATTATATATCATCATTTATCTCTTTGCCTACTTATTTATTTATAGTTTTGTATTTTTTAGATAAACTCCTTATTAGAATATTTAAACATTTTAGCAAAGATGATATAATAGTATGCATATATGAAAAGTTTAAACTAAGCTTGTATTAATATGGAAAGTTGTTTTAATTTTTAATAAAAATATATAAAAACAAAATGTCAAATTTGTCTCTAAATCTTTGTCTTTATATTAGATTATTTTATGTTAATGCATACCTAGCAACAAGGTTACTCAGTCAAATTGTATATAATGTGTTAAAGGAACTTTAAAGAAATACCAAGTATCTTTCTAAAAAATTTGCAATAATTATGCAAATAACATCAGGGTATAAGTGTGCCTATATTACTGCACCTTGAAAAACCCTGACGTGATAGTCACTCATATTTTTAATTTGTAGGCAAATTAAATTTGTAGGCATAATTTAAATTGTAAGCTAAGTCTAGTCTACAAAGTTTCAGAATCTCTTTTTCTTTTTTTTTTAAGGAGTTTGAGGTTTCCCAACATATGGCAAATTGGATAAATTCCTCACTCATTGCTACAAGGAAACTGCGTTCACTGTTATATAACTTATACGCATTTTATTTCAATATCATCCATTATGTTATTTAAATGTTCTTATTTTTTTTGTTTAGCTTGATTTATCAAAGACAAAGTAGTGTGTAAAAGGCTTCCACAATAAATATTGCTTTCAATTTCTCCTTATATAAATTTTATTTAGTAGATATTTAATACTATGTATTCATGCTTAATATTTATTCTTTGAAAATTATAACTTTTATGAAGTTTCCCTGTGTATCTCATTTAATGCCTTCTCTTTTGAATTCTTATTTTCTAATATTAATAAAGCCAACCTTATTTTCTTCTTTCTTTTCCCTGGCAAAGCCCAACCTTTTATTTTAAAAACAATGTCAGGGCTTCCCTTGTGGCTCAGTGGTTGAGAGTCCACCTGCCGATGCAGGGTACGCGGGTCCGTGCCCCGGTCCGGGAAGATCCCTCATGCCGCGGAGCGGCTGGGCCCATGAGCCATGGCTGCTGAGCCTGCGCGTCCAGAGCCTGTGCTCCGCAAGGGGAGAGGCCACAGCAGTGAGAGGCCCGCGTACCGCAAAGGAAAATAATAAAATAAAATAAAATATCTTTAAACAAACAAAATAAACAATGTCAGTTTTGCTTGTTGTATCTACTGTCAGTTGCATGTACTTATATAAAAAATATTTATTAAAGTAGACACAAGTAATGATACATAAAAAGCCCAATCATTAGCATCCAGCTCGAGTGAATGCACCCATGTAACCAGTGAGAACAGTACCTAGGTCATTTCCAACATACAAGAAGCACAGTCCCCTTATGAAACCCCTTGCTTCTTATTAAACACTTAACCTTTTTCTGTTGTAATTGATATAGCATAGTTTTATCTGTCACTTTATTTTTAAATTTTGTTGTGTTTATCTGTTTTATCTATTTTTTCTCTGCCATATATATTATATTTACTCTTATTTTCTCCAGTGAAAGGAATCCAGCCTGTTTTTATTACATTTTTTTAAATTGCCTTTATATTTCTCAAAATGTTACCTTAACCCACATTTCCAAACAGAATCATATTTAAGTTATATATAATAACTTTTGACTCCTTCCTAAAATAAGGTAAGGAATTTAGCATGCATTCACATTCCTCATTCTCCCACTTCCTGACATTAAAAATATAAAGATTATTCTCCCAGGACCCCTAAGGGTGAGGACACTGTAATGTAATGTACAATATCCTCAAGCAAACACCATTACAGGGGTGACAGATAGGAACACAAGGTTGCTGTTTCTTCTATTACCCTTGAAACTAAGTCAAGCCAAAGGGAAATACTCAACAACAGACAACTAACACCAAAGCCACAGATAGCCATTGTAATTGATCCACAGCCAGTGATGGTTGGGTGTAGTGTCCCTGGATTTCATCTTAGTGATATATTTGAAAATGGTTTGGGGGGCCCAGAAAATGAATTTAAAAATCAGTAAATGAAATGCTTACAAGAATATTTTAGGTAACAGTGTCCCATAAACTAAATAAGAGATTATGAACCCCAAAAGGATATATTAAGTCCACCGTTTCAGAATATTTCATAGAATATATGGATTTCATTTCATTGGGATGGTATTATGGAAATACAGTTTCACTTGGCTAAGCATTTGATAGGTCTTGAGTGGCAGTGAACTTTTAGTCCCTGGAAAGTTCTCAGACCATGGCTTTTCCTAAGTTGCCATCTTGGTACAAGAAATAATTCTTCAACTCAGAGTTGGACGTGGGAGAGAAGTGGGATTCTATTAGGAAAACTGAGAATTCCATGGAAACATCTGTGAATGAAAAGCTACTTCCCCTGTAGTGTGATGGTGAACTAAGGAAACAACTTTGATCTGTTTTGAAATTCTCAACATTTTAATGTTTTAGTATTTACTATAGACATATTTTCACAGAAAAATTGTAAAGATGGTACCGTTTCCACATACCCCACACTCTGTTTCCCCTATTATTAACACAGAATATTAACATGACTTATTTGTGGAAAGTAATGACAAAAATGATACATTATTATTAAGTAAAGACCAGGCTCTATTCAGATATTATTAGATTTTTACCTAATGTCTTATTTTGTGTATGTTCCAGGAGCTCAGTAGGATACTATGATCTATTTAATTGTAGTGTTTTCTGGATAGCTCTTCGCCTTTCTGTCTTTTTGGTGAACATGAGAATTTTGAGGAATACTCATCTGGTACTTTGTAGAACATCCCTAAATTGGGACACATATGATGTTTTTTTAATGTTTAGAGTGAGATTATGTATTCTTGGGAGGAAGACCACAGAGGTAAAGCCCCATTCTCTACACATCACATCAAGGGTATTTACTATGAAGTTAGTTATCACTGCAGATGTTAAACTACTTGACTGAAATAGTGTTTATTAAGGTTTTCCACTACGAAGTTACTCTTTTGTTTTCCCCTCTTTCCATACTGTACTCTCTGGAAGGAAGTCACAATGTACAGTCCACATTTATGGAATGCAGAGTTATGTTCCACTTCTTTGAGTGTGGAACCTCTGCATAAACCATGTAGTTCTCTTCTGCATGGGTTTGTCTGTTCTCCCCCAATGGTTTATTTATTTAATCATCCATTTATAGGAGTATGTGTTCATTGTTGCTTATGTATATTTGGGGTTATGATCTGATACCACTTTATTTATTTTGTTGCTCAAATTGTTGTAGCTTTGGCCTTTGGGTGTTTTTTTATTAGGCTTCTGTGTCCTGTTCATATGTCCCCTTCAATGTGTGTGGTTGTTTGTATTTTTGTTTGTTATTTGTTTGTTGTACTTTTCACATCCTGGTACTACCATATGCTCCAGGCTCATCTTGTATGTTTGCTGCCCCTGTCCTAGAATCAACGATTTCTCCAAGGATCCTGGTTCCTATCATTGGAGAATTATATTAGAATCCAGGATTTTTGAACTAAGAGTGCTCATCGCTCTGATAGTGTGATTGCCTCTAGATCCTCTCAGTTGACAGAGCAAGGAGAGACGTGTATATATTACATGTGTATATACACATATGTATAAGTATTTCTTTTTTAAAAATTTACTTATTTATTATTTTTGGCTCTGTTGGGTCTTCATTGCTGTGTGTGGGCTTTCTCTAGTTGCGGCGAGTGGGAGCTACTCTTCTTTGCAGTGCATGCGCTTCTCACTGCAGGAGCTTCTCCTGTTGTGGAGCACGGGCTTTAGGCACGCGGGCTTCAGTAGTTGTGACACGTGGGCTCAGTAGTTGTGGCTTGTGGCCTCTAGAGCACAGGCTCAGTAGTTGTGGCACACGGGCTTAGTTGCTCCATGGCATGTGTGATCTTCCTGGACCAGGAAACGAACCCGTGTCCCCTGCATTGGCAGGCAGATTCTTAACCACTGCACCACCAGGGAAGTCCCATATTTCTATACGTAACCGTCCGTATCTATATTAAACTAAACAGTTCATGCTAATGTCTCCAATCCTAATTCATTACCAGGTGGGTGGGGCCATTCTAGCCTCCTCTTTTTGCTTGTCTGTAAATACCTAATCCAAAAGTGAGAAACCTGGCTCTAGCCATCTGTCATTCATTTATTTAATTGTTCAACTCCAGCATAACTGTAGAGTCTATAATTTTGATTAATCTAAATATTTACTGAAAACAACTTTTGGTAAATTTTTGTCCAAGAAAATTCTTAAGACTTCCACCTTAAATTCATACATATAAAGAATTTGGAAGTCAGCACTTTTGTTTAAACACAACAAAAGGTGAGAAGTCTGAAAATCAATAAATTCTTGGACTCATGAGACAACTGAAGTCACAATGCAAAATGCCCCCTGAAATCTGGAAGGATGGCATAACAAGAGAAACACAGCTGATATATGCTTACTGCAGCAGAAGCTGCTGAAGCCTTAAACCAGAACATTTAATGGTAATTTTGAAGAATTACCAGAAACTAAATGTGCACTAACATGAGAGAGAGAACCTCCGGGCTCACGCTTTCTTGGGCTTTACCATCCAGAAGTCTAGGAGGTTCTCAGGGTGAAGACCTGCAAAAGGTCTCATAAAAGCTCTGGGAAGGGGAGAGGAGGATTAATCCTTGTGAAATACACTGAGAGCTTCCTCCATAACAAAGACCTGCTCTCCAGGGGAAAGGACTTTAACAGAGCCTTAGCCCAACTATGGGAAGGGAATACAGCCAGAGAAAAGATGAGAAAATTTTTATATTAAGAATAGAAATGGGAATTGAAATTATAAAATCTAATATATACTATAAAACTACTGGAAGTCAAATCTAGATCAGTGAACTGAGTAGAAAAATCCAGAAAAGAGATGTCAGTTTATATAAGAATTTAACATATCATGAAGTTTATATTTCAGTTTAGTAAGAAAAAAGATGGATGATTTAATTAATACATAGAAATTACAAAACTCAGTACTTGCTATTCTTTAGGAAAAATAAAATAAAATTGGAAATATAAACACATTTTACCAAAAAGGGGAAAGGGATGGATTCAAATGAATTAGATAGTTAAAAACTAAAAACAAACAAACAAACAAAAAAGACAATATAGATATCCTGTAAATATAACTTGGAGAAATTAAAAACTAAGACAAGAGAAAAATTTCTTAAGCAAGACATATCAAGATACTATAAAAGTTCGGCATGCTAGACTATATAAAAATAAAGCTTTGCATTAGAAAACATCCTATAAACAAACTCAATAGACTGCCAATTGAGCTGCAAAAGTAAATGTAATATAGAATTTAGCCAGAGGTAAAATTCTATGATGAACAGAGGTTTTAAAAGAAGACAGTGAGCTACACTATAATAAAATCGCAAGAGGCCATGAAAAGATAATTCACAGAAGAGAAAATCCAAATGTTGCACCATGCATATAAAAAGACGTTCTAACTCAGCTATGCTCATATAAATGAGTAACGAGATTGACGATGTGATGCCATTATGCTCACAAACTTGTTTGCAGTGAAGTTACAGAAAATAAACCAGATAAATACAAGGGTCCAATTATGACAGACTTTGTATGCAATGTTACATAATTTTAACTGAATTCTACAGTCAATATGGAGATAGTCAAGTATTTTGGACATGAGAAGAGATGGGGGAAAAAAAGATGAATTTGTAAAGAATTTGTCAGGGGAGGGAAGGGTAAGCTGGGACGAAGTGAGAGAGTAGCTCTGACATATATATACATTACCAGATGTAAAATAGATAGCTAGTGGGAAGCAGCCGCATGGCACAGGGAGATCAGCTCGTTGCTTTCTGACCACCTAGAGGGGTGGGATAGGGAGGGTGGGAGGGAGACGCAAGAGGGAGGGGATATGGGGATATATGTATACGTATAGCTGATTCACATTGTTATACAGCAGAAACTAACACAACATTGTAAAGCAACTATATTCCAATAAAGATGTAAAAAAAAAAAAAAAAAGAATCTGTGGAGAATTGGAGTCTTAAAAGTCATTTCAAAGTCATTTTCAATGCCGTTAACCAAGATAGGAAAGAGAAGAGAGAAAACAGATTTGGAGGCTTGAGGATGATTATCAATTCCTGTTCCATACCTAGGATAAAATAGTCACTAAGAAGGTGCATGTATTTCTAAGGGACCTATGGGTTGAGGATAAAACTCAAGAGTCATCATCATGTGTAAGTGGGAGTTAAGAATGGAAGTGAATAATCACTCCTGGAGACAGTGGAGCATGTTTTAAAGGGCTTTTAATGCAACCCTGGTGACACCCAGAATGAAGTGTTAGGTAATGAACAGGGAAGTCATGCATCAATGCTCCATACATCGGGTATTATGATCACAGGGCTGATGGTAGCTATTCTTCTGAAGCTGCGTTTTAGAATTCTTGGAAATAAAAAGAGCAGTAGTGTTGTTCTTTCTGTTCTAGACACATTATGGCAGATTCTACTGAACAAAACAAAGCTGTAAAAATCATGTTATAGGTTAGAATACAATTCACTATGCATGAGTGCCCACTCAAATTAGCATATTTACTTGGCTCCAAAAGCTAAATGTGAATATATCCTCATTTTCATTGGTTGGTTTGTTTATATCTAATTTGTGATATTTAGGTTAAACTTGTTGACTGATTGCTCACAGGAGCAAAATTCTATTTTACTTGGAAGAAACCTGAGTGGAATTTTCTCTGAAAAAGAATGAGTAAAGTGAAATAAGGTTAATACGACTGTTTTGATAAGTAGCCTTCCCTAAAGCTTTGTTTAATAGCATATTTCTATTCATCACCAATGCTCATCTAGTTCCTTAAAATATAGTGACTGTCTGCAGAGTTCCTGTATCTGCCTATGTACCACCATGATTATTTAGGACAGTGTTTTTAACTTTTTAAATTCTCCTGGCTTGGAAAACAAATCTTATGGTCACCCAACTCAAATAATAGAGTCCTATTTTAGTTTACTTTGCACTGTGTCATTATACCTCTTATAATTTATTTCAAGTAATTCTACAATTTTTATACAAACATTTTGTATTAACATCCTATAGTGAACTATACTTTTCTATCATTCATTTGTATAGTTGTACAAGTAATTAGTTCATTCAGCACTTAATGTGTCAAGAAAGAATTCATACTCTTAAGAAAATAAATAATTGTTGAGTAAGAAAGTCTATCATTAGAACACATAATTACAATATAAGAAGATAAATGAAATAAGATCTGTAAATAGAATCATTTGGTATTATGTTGGAAGAAATTATTAACCATGAGTGTCTAGAGATCCAGGAAAGTCTTCCTAGAGAAAGTGAAATTTCAATTGGGTGTTGACTAATAGTAATTTACAAAAGTTAAGTTTATGCTGAGCTTTCAATCTTAGAGAACTGACAAAATCAGACAAATCTCAACTAGACCCTGAGCATGGAGATGTGAGCAAAGTTTTACCTTAATTTTTATATTCCCAGAACCAACACAGTTCTTAGCATATAGCTGATTTATAATAAATGCTTGTGGCTTGAATAAATAAGTGCATGTGTTGGGAAAGGACATAGAAAAAAATGCTAACTCTCCTTTATGTCTCCAAATTCAACTTTCCTGTTTAAAATTACACCTATTAACCAGTGCCTACTTGGATTTGAGATTAAGTAATAATTTCAGGTGGATTCTGGAACCATTTTACAGTACCAATTCTGATCTATATTTGTATTTGCCATATATAGTCAGGTAACCATTTTTTATCAACCTACCATTTTTATGTAAAAAGTTCTATCCTTTGGGGTATTCAGGGACATAAGAAAGTACTGACTTCTAGGAATTTATAACCCAATGCAAGAGGTAAGACTCTCCATTAAGAGGAAGACTCTTGAGAGGCAGGAAACGTAAATGTGCTGCATGAGTGGTGCAGGAATACAATTCTATATAATTGCAGAAAAGAAAGATCACTGAGCTGGAACTCGGAAAAGAAAAGAAAAATAAATCTTCTTGAGGAGGTAAGAGTTGAATGGAAACCTAGAGGTGAAATATTTTAATATTAAGCAAAATGTTCATAAGTGACACAGTTGATCTGAAGATCAGATTAATCCTTTTAGATAACTGCTTCGTTTAGGGTATTCAGGGTGCCCTCTGTATTTTACTCATGAATGTTATAGACATAGTATCAATGAGACAATAAAATGTATAGTGGTGATTATTGGAAATAACAAAATACATTGTATACTAAAGTTCCCGTGTGAATATTTAATTAATTATTAATATCATAATTTTAAAAAATGATCCATTTAGCTATTTAAAAAGTCTGAGTAAACATATTTCTTTATTATGAATTAATATGCAGGTGGGAAAGTGAAGACTGTCTATATAGGTGGTATTAATTTTAAGTCCTCTGTATAATTATATTTCTTAAATTATAACCCCCTGTATAAAACACCTCACATGGCCTCATGTAAACATACAAAAAAATGCTTTTTCAATGAATCAGTGAATAAGTTATTGAAATAAAGTAATCTAGGCTTTCCAGCTCATTTTGTGAACTAGCACACCAGAGGGCTCTCCAAGCATGTTTTAATCAGCAGAGTTTTTTGATTTAATTTATTTGTATTATATTAGATAAATCATGTAAAATATATAAGAAGAAAAATGTAATCATTAATACAAGGATAGTGAAAAAAACGCATATGGTTTATTTCTTCTTATGTTCCAACTCATCTGAATAAATGTCTACACACTTAGAATGTCCAGAATTATCATCTGTTTAATGTGAACTCAACTACCATTTAAAATTACCACCATCTCTCCCAAATCCAGTAGGGGACCTACATTTTTAACAACAACTTTAGTAATGATCTGTTTTTCTGGTGGGTAATTCTTGAAAATTACAAGAAAAACTATTTTTAGTCAAATATTGCAATTGAATAATCATGTGTCTTGTCCATAACCCTCATTGTTATCACTTGTCTTTTTTTTTTTTTTTTTTTGCTCATATTCACACTAAAAAAGAATAGTTATTCCTCTCTTGGAATACGTATTTAAATTAAAATGAAAGTTCAGATTTATATTTAAATAAAATTATGATTCATACATATTCCATGTAATTCTAAATATAGGGAATGGCAAGAGGTACTTTAAAAAAAAAAAAAAAAGCTTGCGTAAGAAGACTTGTCTTGTCCAGGACCCCACCAGCAATTACCTGACCTTACCCTGATTATTTTACTTTATCTACTTTAAGAAGGGATGTTGGGTCTGAAAGAGGAGGTTAGTGCTTTCATTCATGTAAGTGTTGACACATGTATTCAGATTCCTATTTTTAACTTTGCAAGCCATTTTGTAGTTTAGAAATAACATAGCTCTGAGCAATTTTTGCTTGTTTGCATTCAATGTTTCTCATACTGAGGGTCAGGAACTCTAGCCATGGGGTCACTGAGGATCTCTGAAGACATTCAAAGAGACTGTTGATAAAGAATTAAGGATAGGTAATTAGTGTAGCCATTTCCTTGCAAGGAACCATATGTCAAAATTATCCATATTTACCACTGTATTGGTGTCACCATCCTTGTAACCTTTTATCACCCACAAACCACTCATTCTTCCCAAACTTTTCTAACAATGACCGCTATCCTGATGTGTGTATATATATATATGCCATCTTCCATTGAAACCCACTTTTGGTATTGAAAAGCAAAGCTTTCACTGTTATGAAACAAGTTCTCTCTCTCTGTCTCTGTCTCTCTGTCTCTCTGTCTCCCTGTCTTTCTGTCTTTGTCTCTCTCTCTATATATAAATATATGTATATATTTCTTCAAATACAACTTTAGAAACTCCCAAGCTTTACAATTAGATTACTTTATTTGGGTTTCAATTTGATGGAGCTCTTACCAATTATGTTCAAATCAAATTTTATTTCTTTTTGAACACTATAATTCTTAGGTTAAAATGTATATATCTTGATACATAATTGGTTTTGGTAACCAGTTTTCCAACACTAGTGTTCCTCAATAGTGTGACAATAAATCTTCTTTAAGCAAAATTATCATTTTAATTACCTAGAATAAATGCACTTCCATTTAAAAGCAAATAGATAAGAATATTTAAAAATTCAGATCAAATTAAATTAACATAAAAGAAAACATGGGGACTAATAGACTCACTAAAGAGACAAAATGCAGATATTGTAACAGTTATGGAACAGAATAAAAATCATTTTTTGAAAATTGTAAGTAGTAAAATAAACAAAATGATCACCAAATGCCAATATAGCTGAAAAAGCAAGATCATAAAATCAAGATGGGATAAATATGGCATAAAGATACAGTAATTTGCAAATAGACATTTGAACAACATGAACCACTTAGCAAGGTGACAGCAAAGTATATTTAGAATTTATATTTAGATCAAGAGAAATCTAAACATTTAGAATTATAAGAAAAGGAATAGCACTGGTAATTGGTTCCACATCGGCTAGGGAAGGATCAAGAGAAATTGTTAACACTTTCCTTTGAATATAAAAGTACATTTTAACACCTAATTACTTCTATTTGACTATATTAACATACAGTGTATAATAATATATAAATTATTGTCAAAAAACCCAAGCTATCATCTTAGAGTCAACACTCTAGAACAATTTACATTTTATAGAAAGCCAGTAATGAATTGATGGTCCAGATTAAATACATAGCAAACTGTACATCCATTAGACTAAAAATCATTAAGATCATGGATTTTAAATTTATAGCAATTGATATTTTCTTGGTTGAAAATATTGGCATATAATTGGGAAACTTACACCTTAAGGAAAAAAGAAGAAAAACACTGAAATGAGATTTATGAGGAAAATAGTTGACTATATAATTGGAATAAAAAGAAACATCCATAATGGGAGATCTTTGGCAACAATAGTAGATGAAAGCAGTTAAAATGGACCTTAGAAAACCATAAAAATAGATGATACTGTCTCAAACAAGAAATCTCAAGAGTGAAAAGACGATTTGTCTTTATATTTAGAAGAACAATCATGTGTCTTTCAAGAGATTAGGAAAAGGAGTTTAACTTGAAAATTAACTTTTAAAATACTTAGGAGTTTTTGTGTCAAATTTCTATTGCTTGGAGAACATGTGAAAATGTCTCTAGAGAATTACAGGAGAAGAGAGTTTTGTGGAGGCAATGGCCAATTCTCTCTCAAGCCAATAGCAAAGCAAACTTAGATAGATTAGTCAGTTTATGATTTAGAGTGAATTGTATTCAAGTTTTCACATACTTATAAAAGCACCTTCTGCATTTTGGTTTGCCTCTTTTCCATACACATTTCTTAATTCTCACAACTGTACCATTATTCTCACGTAAATTTATAGATTCTCTCTGTGCAAATATGGTCTCCCCTCCTATGAGCTTTTCTAAAATTTTTGGTCTTTCTGTAATTGTTCTCCTCAATGATGTTTAATGATATATACAGCTCAGTTTTTGAAATACCTTTTAAAATTCTGTCAGACCATACTAAAAAGCAATTTATTGTAACAAGTTAATTCCCTAAAAATTACTTTGTTAGTTATATTCAATATGCTTGGCAAACCAACATGGTTAATACATGGATATCTAAGATGTAGTCATATACGTAAACATTAACGTATATATTTACTGATTTAAACCATATAACCCTCTATCCTCTACATTTGCCTAAAAAAGTATATTTTATTAGCTGAAAATTCTATGGGCATTGCTAATTTTATACTAAATTCTTGGTCATAAATAATGAAGGATATACTATATTCTATTAGCTACTTAATAATAATGTTGGGCTTATTATTATTATATTTATTATCTTTAAATTTTATTTTTAGCTATTAGCACAAGAAATTGATATTTCCCAATTCATGGCACACTTTATCAGTTTGGGTGAGGATCGTTTGATTTTTTTAATTTACTGATTATTTTTCATCTGACATCTTTAATCATATTCTCAGTCTCACTGCCACATACATTTTAGTGTATTTAATAAATTCGCTTGCAATACAACATTTATATATTTATTTAGTTATATGCCTTATTTGTTAATAGATTTATTCTGTGTATTGAAGTTTCAAATGTACTTAAAATATTTTGCTATACATCTCAATACATTTCTTTCTGTCATGTCCATCTTTTATATTTGAGATCACTTTGGGTTTATATATGGCAATATAATTTTATTACTTCTGTTAATGCATAGTATTCCATTTTGAGCTTATAATACCTTTTATTAATACAGTCCTCTTATGCAACTTAGATTGTCATTTGTTCTTCTTGGCCAACAAAATATGGCAATGAATGCTGTCCTTTTATAAATCCTGTGGACCTCTGGAAGATTTTCCTCCAGGTGTTTACTAAGAAGGAGGACTGCTGGGCCATAGTGTATATATAATCGCATTAAGTCCTGCAAGTGGGCTCTCAGAATGGTGCCCTATATACCCTCCCAGTAGTACAAATGTTTTCTATAATGTGAGATGAGATCCAAATTTTTTTCACTAAATGATGAGCCAGTTTTCCCACATCATTTACTAAATAACCTCTCCATTTACCCACTGATTGCTGAAACCAATTTTGTCAAACCAAATTACAACATATGGACGGATGTTTTAAGACTCACTATTCTTTTTTATTCAACTCTGCACTTTCACCAGTTCTTCAGTATTTTAACTGCATTGTCTTTTTCAAATGTTTCATTTTGAACAAAATTTAGAATACAGGAAAATTTGCTAAGATAGTAAATAGTAAAGATTTCCTTATATCTTTCTCTCAACTTCTCCTGAAGTTAACATCTCACAAAATTATAGTACAATTATCAAAAACAGGAAATTAAGATGGGCACAATATCATTATCTAGAATAAAAACCTTACTTAAGTTTGTCCTACTTTCCCACCAATGTTCTTTTTAAGATGTCTTATTTTTTAAAGATTATGTCCTCTCTTCCACATTCTCTCTCAAAATCACTTCATCTCTTCATGCATATTTATCATTTTGTATTAAATTTAGAGTTAGTTGGTTATAATTTCATCCCGGTTGAATTGATTGGAATTACAATAGCATCAGATAAACTTGGGGAAATTTGACATTTTTATGATAATGACTTGTCTCATGCATAAAAATAGTGTTGTTCTTCATTAGGACCATTGTCTTTTTTCTACAATAGATCTTATTGTTTTTCTCCATAAATATTCTATTTATTTGTTGTTGGATTTAATCCTATAGCATTTGTTTCTTTCTTGCTATTAGAAATTATATTTTACATTTTTTTTATGTTTTTACTTCTGTCCAGATTATGTCCACAAAGACTTTAAAATTTTAACTTTTTACATAGTATCTTCACAGACAACAAACATCTTCCCTTCTCAGGTCACAACCAGTGAGTGTCCTTGGCCACACCTTTGATCTTGATGTCTACATTGCTAAATAAGACACATCATTCCTCTTCTTCATTCCATAAGTTTAGGCACAAGTTATTTTCTAAATTAATGACTTACCTCTTTTTTCTCCAGTCCCACCACACTCTTAAATATGAGTATGTGCATAATTTGATAACTACACTATTATGCCTGCTTTGCAGAGTTAAACTGTGTAGAAGACTAGGATTGCTTACCTTTTCTGCATTTTTATTTTTATATCATGGAGTACTTTTTTTCATTTCCTTACTTTTCTGTGTGTCTATTCATAATTCAGCCCAATTCTCCTCCTTGCCAGATGACCATTTGCATTAAGTAATAGATCTCTTTCATCTACTAGAAGGAATGTCTCCTGCAGTTGTTTGACGGGTTCTGATCTAAAGTGATTGTTCTGTTCACCTGGCACACAGACAGCTCTCTTCCTGGCATCTGCTTTCACTGCCCTTTTGGGACTATACCACATGCATCCTGATTTTGCTGTCTTCTTTCTTGAAAGGCTCCCTCCTTTGAATGAAGCACATCTTTCAGTAGATTTATAAGAAAAGGAGACTGTGAGGTAAATATTTACAATTTTTGTAGGTCTGGAAATATCTTAATTCCACCAACACACTTGATTGATTCCTTAGCTGGGTATAGAATATTTTGACTGGGAATTCTTTTCCTTAAGAATTTTTAATACATGGTTTCATTGTCTTCTAGCTTTCAGAGTTGCTGTTGAAAATCTGAAGCTATTTTGATTCCTGAGTCTTTTATGTAAACTTTTCCAAGAAAATTCTCTTTACAGAACTATTTGAGCAGGAGCCTGAATAGTGTGAAGGGATGAACTAGTTCTTGAGATAGTGTGAGAGGTGGCTGTATTAGTTCCCTATGGCTCTGTAACTTAATACCACAAACTTGGTAACCTAAAACAACGTAACTTTATTTTCTTACATCTCTGGAAAAGAAAAGTCTGAAGTAAATCTTACAGGGCTAAAATCAAGGGCTGGTTCCCATCTGGAGGCTCTAGGGGAAAATCCATTCCTTGTCTCTTTCAGTCTCTGGTGCCTGTCAGCATTCTTTGGTTTGTAGCCACATCAATCCAATCTCTGTTTCCGTGGGCACATTGCCTTCGCTTTTTTCCTTTACTTTTTTGGAATCGGAGTATAATTGCTTTACAGTATTGTGTTAGTTTCTGCTGTTAGTTTCTAGCCTCCCTCTCCACCCCCCATCCCACGCCTTTAGTTCATCACAGAGCACCAAGCTGATCTCCCTGTGCTATGCCACATGTTCCCACTAGTTATTTATTTTACACACGCATCAGGAATTCTCTTCTGTAGTCAAGTCTCCCTCAGCCACCCTCTTAAAAGGACAGTTCTTATTGCATTGTATTACTTTGGAACAACTTGGAAGATGCAAGATAATCTTGCTATTTAAAACTTCTTTTAAAAAATCTACAAAGTCCCTTTACCATGTAATATATCATATTCATAGTTTCTGGGGAATCAGATACTGAAATATTTAGGGGATAATTTTTCAACTTACCACAGTGGCCAATCAGAAAAGAGAGATAATCAAAGCAAAGATTTTTCTTTTTAATGTATTGAATTTGGCTAAAATTTAACATGCTATGGAAGGGTAGAACATGAGACTAGACGTAGGAGGTGAGCATTGACTTTGTGCATGGTGTTGAAATTCACTTAGGATTCACATAGAGTAAATGAATATTTTCCTTAAACTCAACAATAAAATAACTTTTTTTAGAAAGTGCAGGTACTGGCTAGTTTAGGTCTCCATGTATTGCTCTTAACATCCATTATCATAAGAAGTGGAGGACTTAAGGTTTTTAGGAACAAGCAATACTACTGATTACAATAACAATGAAAGCTAATATTTATTGTTTATTTCCTCCATGAAAAGCTATTCAGTGAGCATTTTACATGATCCTTTCATTCAGTTTTCACAACAATCTCACTGTTATCCTCTCCATGCTCTAGATGATATGTTATATAGCTGGACCAAGGTTATATTCTGGTCTAAATTTAGAGTTGGAATTCAGACTCAATTTCTTCTGAAGCCAGTTGGAAAGATCACCAAACATACCCTGAGAAAAAAAAAAAATGGGAGAAAAATCTTTCCCCTTGTAGCTCTTTGCTTTAGTGTGTGTCTCAGTAAGGAGAAAAAATGAAAGCGTCGGTTCTACCAAGTTTGATTCAAGAATACAATGCAATTAATACAAAATAAATAGTGTTTTTAAAAGAATAGAACATAACTAAGATATACTAATTATAAATTTCACAATACCTTAGTTTTCCCTAAGCATGTTTAATTGACAAATGACAATTATTACCACTTGGAGTGATTAAATCTTCAAATATTGAGAATTTTTGCATGACTTAGGTCATAGTTTCCTAATTAGTGAGACTCCATATTTAAATTCCAAAGACTAGAGTAACTTCTGTGCTTTACAACCCTGGAAGGCTCTGCCAAAATACATTTTGGCTGTGAAACGCAGTTTTGTTTTATTTCCCTAGATGCAGGTAAGGAAAACACAAAAGCAATCCTCTTTACTTCATGATTCTACGCTTCCCAATAGAAAAGACATTAGATTTTAATTATTGTTCTTCAACTGTTCAAAGCAAGTTAATTAATTTGTGGAATTTAAAATGTTATAAATTCTGGAACAATACAAAGGCCTATAGCTTTGGTAAAGCTGAGAACATTGATAGGGTTTCGGTTTCCTAAGTTTAATTTTCTCTTTTACAATGAATTGATCCTCATTTAGTGGGCAGGGGAGTCTTTGCAGTGCTGTTCAAATAAATTCATCTGCTTTTGGTTTGGGGCCACTTTATTTTTTGCACTTATAACTTTCTTTAGTATGTAGTTCTGTATCCAAATGGCTGGATCAAATCACTGAATGCTGACACAGACCCCTCCATGTATATATACCAATATGGTTCATTGTCTCTCTTTTTACATGCATCTGAATAATAGAGTAGATTTCCCCTCCTGCATTTGGGTGTTACTGGACTTGTGTCTTTATTCTTCTATTATCACCACTCCACACATTCTTCTTGATAGACTCTATCTTTGCCCCTGGCTTCAACTGTCACTTATATACTGACATTTGTTCTTAATCCACACTTCCTTTCTGAGATTCAGGGTAATAGACCCAACTTCCCCTTGGGCATCATTACTAGGTGGTCTCTTAGATATCTTAAGTTCAACATGCTCAAAACCCAACAAACCATTCTTTCTGATTCTCACTCCTAACCTGAACATTTTAATATATTTTTTCCCAGTAAATGGCACATCTGTGTACATGGGTATCTAAGCTTTTTATGGTTTGCCTAGCTGTCTTCTTTCTCAGGGATTCTCAATTTGGACTGCTCTTTAAAATCACCTAGGGAATTTTACATAACATTATAGCTGAACCCCACAGCAAAGATTCTGATTTAATGCTTCCGGGTGAGGCTCGGGCGTTCATGTTTCTTAAAAGCTGACCAGGTGATTAATTGCAGTCAGGGTTAGGAACCAGAGCTCCATCTCATCCAAACTTCATCAGTTTACCAAATCTGTAGGTCACTGGTTCACAACCTTAGCTAGACCCTGCAATTCTCTGGGGAACCTGGAATCTATCTCTTTACACTGTTATCTGAATCTCACCCGTTTCCCACCCAAGGCTAGGAACTAATTCCATTGACACTAGCTCAGATATATGATCCCTGACAATCCTATTTTAACCCAGACTTGTTGCCTTGGTTCAACCATATAAATTCTCATACAGTTACTGTAAGTTATTTCCCTTCAATACTACCTCCTCTCTGCTGCTGAAGTGATGTTCCTAAAACACAAATTTGACTATGGTCCTCCTCCTCGTCCTAAAATTCTCTTTCAGAGAACCATTTGGCTTCTGTAGCATCCTGGCAATGTGTTTCTCATAAACCATTTTTACCAACAAGAGAACTGATGCTCATAGATTTTTTAATAACTTGCCCATGATCATAGAAACAAAGAGTGGTAGGGCTGGGATTTGGGCATGGGTATGAATGACTCTAAACCCCATATCTTTTCCATAGTTGATATTGCTAATTAAATGAAATAGTCCCATAAACAAAATTTGAGTCTCCTGTGACAAGGGCATTTTCAATAAAGTGAATGGCTGCTAATAATAGAGAAAAAAGACTAACAATGACAAAACAGCAACAACACACCAACTAGAAATGACTTAACTGCATATTTCTGTACAATTTATACAAGTAATAAAACTATTAAGCATAAACTGTTAAAAATGGCTTATACCACCTGGACCATTGTTATTCCACAAGAATCATTGCAGTCACTTTAAGTGTTTCAGCTAGACCGATTTTGCAAACAGTTCTTAGTGGTTGAACTGAAACGGTTAAAAAAAAATACCTAGTCAATAAGATTAAGTGTTTCACACTTTACGTGCACAAAAAAGCAGACAAGAAGTCAAACATCTGTGACTCCAGATGATGAGAATTTAGAACCCTTCTTCTTTCTGGAATGCGTAATATTTAGAATCTCAAAGGACAGCAGTATTGCTCTAAAGATTGTCCTCATTATGCAGAAGTCAAGCTAATGTAATGCTTCTGAATACAGAGCTTGAAAACACTCTCTGAGAAAACAAAAGATTATAAGAACCTATATTGTATTTCTTAAAATTAGGATAAAGAATCATCGCCATCTATCGATCTATTATCTATCTCTTTCTAATAGAATACAATTTATTACATTTTCAAAGTATCACCATGAAATAAATGTCACAGGATTTAAACTTTCATCCTTTTCAAACTAACAACAACAACAACAACAAAGAAAGAGAGCTGTAATTCTGAATAACTCAAGATGTGGCCACAACTGCACTATAATACGCTTTCTTCCCCGTGATCCCTTGGGATGTGAGCACTCAGAGTCCATGTGCTAAACTTCTTCTGAGATTCACAACAACTCTCCAGCCACTCCTCTTGTGCCAGTTCAATGGACTACTCGTCCTAACTTGACCTCAGCGCCCTGGCCAAAATTGATTGATCCAATAGTGTTCACCTGACACAAGCTAGGTCAATGAAGGTTCACTTAGACTTTTTTTAGGTAGATTTAAGAAGGCTCATTCATTTCTGTATGCGGCCGAAGCCTTACACTATAAGTTTTAGGAGTTATCATTAGGCAGATTTTGTACCCAAGAGGAGGAAGCCCGTCTACTGTGAGAAAGAATGATAGAGCTAAAGTGAGCGATGCAGAGGAAGATCTGGCAGCTTTCTGATCTCTGTGTTTTGTTTTACTTAACATACAGTTGAATGCCTTTACTTCCTGGATTTTGGTTGGTCAACAATCCTTGGGTTTAATAAGGCAACATTCCCTATTTACATTTGTTAGTCTGACCCATATCTGAAACATATATTTGTTCAATTACCCTATTTAGATGGTTGCCTTGAATGTTCTGTATGGGTCATCTCTATAGTCTACTTTGCATGTGGAGTAGATAAAAAGTAAGAAGCTAAGTATTTCCTGGAAAAATCATTGATTTATGGTGCTATCCAAAACACTTAAAACCCAGTCAAATCAGCTGCCAGTTATAACCAGTGGGCAGCACCAGCTTAGACTAACTGAACATGGCTCCCACATTGGTTATTCCTGCAAAGTCCACTTAAAAACAAGAGAGCTTATGTTTTCCTAGGAGAAAAAAAGAAGATGGAGTTATAGGCATGATTCCAAATTTATGGAGAGTGATATTCAGGCAGAAACTAAAATTAAACTGGGTGCAAAAATCACTGAATGGCTGGTGACCTGTAAGGAAACTTTGAAATATTTTATTGATTTTCATAATTTTCTTTTACTTCTCTTCTGCCTTCTCCATTATTTCCTTATCAAAATTGAAAAGTAGACAAACTGTGTCCCTCTTACTTCTCTCTATGATACCCGAATTTCTTCCAACTTTCCTCTTCTTTACCTCCTACCTAAAAGCCACGTCCTTTATCCCACACCCAGCTGGTCTAATGAGTTTCACACACCCAGACACACTGCCCTTCATTTAAACTGCCAAGTCCCCAAGTATTCCTTCTTTCCTCTCAGTCTAAATTCTCATTTTTTGAGATTAATTATAATTTTTATTACATACAAGCACACACACTCAAAAGACAATAGATTTTTAACCCAAATTAAAGGGCTGACAATAAGGTCAGGAGTGTTTGCTGGGTTAGTCTACCTTCATTCCTCCTCCTCTCAACAACTTCAAATAATATGTTTGGAAATTTTCAAGCACAGTAAAAATATTTTCATGAAAAATATCCAAATCTTTCACCTTTACTCATTCAATTCAACACTTACTAGCGTGTCAGAATGTAACAGGGCAATCTGAGGAAAGAAAGATGAAAGTTAGGAATATTTCTTCTCTAAAATAATTCATGATTGTACAGGATCTAGAAGCAGACAAATCGTTCATGTAAGTCTTCGAACAGATAGTGTACTGTCTGCATGAAATTGTGCATGCAATCACTTACCGTCAGTAGGAAAAATGCTAAACTCTTTACAAATAGATTTAGGAAGTTAGAGGGTGCTCATGTCTCTTGGGAAGAATAGATTTTAGGAGAGTTAACTGCTGCTATTTTTTATAGGTTTTATTTTTTAAAGCAGTTTGATGTTTATAGCAAAAACTGAACAGAAAGGAGCAATTTCTCGTATACCCGCCCCCGACCTCAAGCACGTGTGGTCTCCCCCACTACCAACATCCTCCACCTGAATGGCACATTTACTCTAACTGATGAATCTACATTGACACGTCATTATCACCGAAGATGCACAGTTTACATTGAGGTTCAGTCTCGGTGTTAGTGTTGTACATTCTATGGGTTATGACAAATGCGTAATGACAAGTAGCCGCTGTTATAGTATCATACAGAGTAGTTTCACTGCCCCTCCCCCAATTCTCTGTGCTCTGCCGATTCATTCCTCTCCTCCTTCCCCTCTAACCTCTTGAAATCATTGATTTTTACTATTTTTTAACCTGTTCCATAATGTCATACGGTTGGAATCACACAGTATATAGCCTTTTCAGATTGGCTCTTTCACTTAGGAATAGGGATTTACGGTTTCTCCGTGTCTTTTGATGGTTGGATAGACCTTTTCTTGTTAATATTGACTAATATTCCATTGTCTGGTTGTACCACAGTTTATATAGCCATTTATCTACTGAATGACATCTCGGTTGCTTTTAAGTTTTGGCAGCTATGAATAAAGCTGCTATATACATCTTTGTGCAGCTTTTTGAGTGGACATACATTTTGCAATTCATCTGGGTACCAAAGAGTATGATTGCTAAATGTTAGAGTAAGGGTATGTTTAATTTTGTCAGAAATGGCCAAATGATCTTCCACAGTGGCTGTGCCATTTTGCATCCCCACCAGCAATGAGAGAGAGTTCCTGATGCTCCACGTCCTCACAAGGACTTGGTGTTAGCGGTTTTGATTTTGGCCATTCTAATAGGTGTGTAGTGGTAACTGATGTTATTTTGAAGTAAAATTATAGGCATTTCATTCAGCAGCCATTTCTTGAATAACTACCATGTGCAAGAATATGTTGAGAGGTGTTTTTGTTGTTTGTTTGTTTTATAAATTTATGTATGCATTTTGGCTGTGTTGGGTCTTCGTTGCTGCCCGTGGGCTTTCTCTAGTTGTGGCGAGTGGGGGCTACTCTTCGTTGCTTCTCATTGCGGTGGCTTCTCTTGTTGTGGAGCACGGGCTCTAGGCACGCAGGCTTCAGTAGTTGGGGCACTCGGGCTCAGTAGTTGTGGCCCGTGGGCTCAGTGGTTGTGGCTCGTGGGCTCAGTGGTTGTGGTGCACTGCAAAGGGCTTTCCTACATGCCAGATCCGTCACTGCTCTACCCGTGTCCTTCAGATTCCTTTATAGTTTGTGTGCACATCTTTCACCTCCAGTCCGTATATCTTTGTTGGAGTTCAGCTCTCAGATTTCTGAAGCCTACTTTGCCTTGGTGCATGGAAAGGCCAGGACTGCTGAGCATTCTACATTCTCCCCAGGGACACCTCTTTACCAGCGGCTGACAGTAGTAGGAGTGCAAGCTCTCTAACCCCCTTGGGCTCAAGTGCAGACACTGCTCTGGAAAGTTATTCTGCAGGACTGAGAGAAAAATGCCCTCGGTGACACTTTCACTGATTGATAAACTTTTTTTGCCCCTCTTCCCTTCTCCCTTGTCAGTTTTTCTTGGAACACTTCTGATTAAATCTTGTCCATGAAAATCTTTCTCTCAGAGTCTGTTTTTGGGAAACCCAACTTAAAAGGGTTTTGATAGATTGGATTGTATGGTTATGTGAATTACACCTTGAATTTAAACAAATCAGTCAATGAAATTAACATTAATGCTTTTCTATTCAATTCATCAGCTTCAAATTGTCATTTAAATCTTCTAATCTCATAACATTATATAGACATTTGTGGACAGTTTAAAAATATCTTAGCGGGGTAAATAAAACTTTTGCATTTGCACGTTTAATTTTTTCTTATACATTTAAAAATCTAATTGCTGTCAGTGTTATCCTTGCTTCTTTAGTCTACCGGGGCTTTTGCGGTACGCAGGCCTCCCACCACTGTGGCCTCTCCCGTTGTGGAGCACAGGCTCCGGATGTGCAAGCCCAGTGGCCATGGCTCACGGGCCCAGCCACTGCGCGGCATGTGGGATCTTCCCAGACCGGGGCACGAACCCGTGTCCCCTGCATCGGCAGGCGGACTCTCAACCACTGCGCCACCAGGGAAGCCCTGCAGGAGCTTGTGAGCTAAGTAATCTTTAGGAAAACAAATACATAACTATCAATGTTTATAATTTGCAGAAAAGTTCAATCTATCCAAATAGCCAAAATGTAGTTCACAAACTAGTAGTTTATGCAATAAAAGTTAATCATTAGTAAGGAAAGGGAAATATTATACATTTATAGTGGAGAAAACTGGCAAACACTACTTTAATCATGTGCTCAAGGTTAAAGAGGCCATAAGCCATGTTGATATCATGTATACTCTGCTAAAATGTGATGAGAAAGGCACTTTACCTTTGTGGTGTTCTTTTAAAAATATATAACTCCATTCACATTTCAGATACAAACTACTATGTTTAAAGTAGATAAGCGGGCTTCCCTGGTGGCGCAGTGGTTGAGAATCCGCCTGCCGATGCAGGGGATACGGGTTCGTGCCCCGGTCCGGGAGGATCCCACGTGCCGCGGAGCGGCTGGGCCCGTGAGCCATGGCCGCTGAGCCTGCGCGTCCGGAGCCTGTGCTCCGCAAAAGGGAGAGGCCACAACAGTGAGAGAAAAAGTAGATAAGCAACAAGGATATACTGTACAGTACAGGGAATTATAGCCATTCTCTTATAATAACCTACCATGGAGTATAATCTGCAAAAATACTGAATCACTATGATGTATACCTGAAACTAACAACATTGTAAATCAAATATACTTCAATAAAAATATTGAAAAAATAAATGTGGTCATAGCTTTTGGCCCAGAAAAAAAATAAATAAAATTATATATATATATGTATATATATATCCAGTAAAATCGTAATAACTACAATTATCAATTTTCTCTTAGGCAAAAAGAAAAATGCAAATTGAAACACATTCTGCAAATTACCTGACTAGTACATTTCAGAACCTTGAGGTAATCAAAAACAAGGGAAATTTAAGAAACCTGTTCCAACCCAGAGGAGCCTATGGAGACATGACAACTGAACGTCATGTGGGATCTAGCAATAGAAAACAGACATCAGCAGAAAAACTGGAAAAATCTGAATAAAGCCCAGCGTTCAGTTACTAGTATTTTACCAATGTTAGTTTCTTACTTTTGACAAATATATCGCAGTAATGTAAGATGATAATATTAGGAAGAATCGAATAAAATGTATCTGGGATTTCTAAGGATTACCTTTGTAACTATCTATAAATCTAAAACTGATCCAAAATAAGAAAATTTTAAATGAGTCAGTAATACCACAGGTGCCCTGTAAAATGTCATTGCCAAGTTCTCCAATTGATCTTAAGGAGAAAAAAAAATACAGGCTTATTTCATTGGGAATGTGTGATGGGAGAGGGAAGGAGGTGTAGAGTTTAGGATAAATCTTAAATGAATTAAGCAGAACCTAGACTTTTGCTCATTTGCCTAAGTAAATTGTTGTAAGGGACACCGTATGAGGAGGTATTGGAAATAAATTAAAATGGAGGACTACTGATTATGAGGATTTGCTTATACTCATTTCTGGAAATAAATTATGTCTACCTACACGCCATAAGCAAGGTTAGAGATAAAACCCAGAGAGAACCTAGAATTTACATTGGATTTCAACAGCGTAAATATTTTAATATAAGTGTGTTCCAAATACTGCATTTGTTATTTATCTGAAATTTAACTGGGCATCTTGTATTTTATCTGGCAAACCTGCATAGAGAGGACCCTCAGGGCCCATGGCAGACTGCCTGTGTCAATATAACCACAACTAAAAGTAATATACATTCTCCTGGGAGAGATAGCTATGTATTTAGGAACTTGAAAGCATGATACAATGTGAAAGATTCCGAAGTAGGAATTTAAAATGCTTTGAAATCTTTCAGAAATCTTTAAATCTTTCTCATTTAATTAGAACTCAGGGAATTAAAGAGGCCCAATGGAAGAGATGGTATTTGTATTGGGTTTCTAAAACAAAGAAGAAGGTATGAAAATTGAGAGATAGGTATTTCAAGATATTAACAACAGTATGAGTAAATTACATAAATTCACACAGAAAGTGTTCATGATTGCATAGCAGGTGAAATTGTCTATTCTTGGGACTGGGAAACTGCTTCTGGGAAAAACAAACAAACAAAAGCCTTATCCTCTTAGAGCTTAAATTCAAATGGAGAGAAGGGAACCAAACCCCACCAAATAATTGATAAGGATAAAAAAATGTAAAATAAGCATTCTATAAAACACAGAGTTAAGGGAGATTCAGAATGATGGGAGAGGTGTTCAATTTTATATAAAATCATCACAGGTAAGGTACCATTTGAGCAGACATTTGAAGGAAAAGAAAGGAAATCATTCAGCTCTTTAGGGGAAGAATGTCTCAGGCAGAGGGGAAAGCAAATCCAAGAGCTTGGGAGCAAGACGTGTGTGATTAAAAGAAAACGACCAGTAGCGCTGGAGCAAAGATAGTAAACGAGGAGGCAGGAGCTATGAGAAGAGTAAATAAGTCCAATCATGCAAGTCTCTCTAGTCCATGAAGGATTTGGAACGTTCTTGGAGTTCTCTGAGCAAAGAACTGACATTTGATTTGGTTTATAAAGGAATAAGCAGCCCTTGCTTAGGTGTTTGACTCTACAGTGACAAAGGTGGAAGCTGAAGAGCCAAAGAGGAAGCCGTCCTGATGTTTCCACTGAGATCAATCAATGAGGATGCTGTCAATGGTGTTTCCAATGACGGCAGCCAATGAGGAAGTTTTGTGGCGTTTCCTTTGAGGTCAAGCTGTAAGGAAGCTGTCATGATGCTGCCAATGAGAAGCAGTGGGCTCAGATTGCAGGATTTATAGCAAAGGTGGGGCACTTAGGATTTGTTCATGGATCAGAAGTGAAAGAAGGTGAGAACTCAGGATGACTTCAAATCATAAAGTCATAAATTAGCAAGAGACGTTGGAAAATAATAATTGATACTCTTAAGCAAATGAGTGGTGAAATGAAGAGAGTGAAAAGAATAAATAAAGGTTGTTACTAAATAATGGATGACTTTTTAAATGTTGGATTAAGGAGATTGGGACTTGATTTTGCAGGTCTTAGGGAATCACAAAAGGTTTTTCGAGCAGAGGAATATCATGTCTATATATGATGTATAATACATGATAATATAATACAATATAATGCAAAGTTTAATATAAATTGCATCATCTTTGTTGGACTTGAAGTGGAAAAGTTTGATTTAATCATTCTTCTTGATTCATGGCATATTGATTTATACAAACCCCTCACTAATTTTATTTATCCCCCTATATACCACACCCAGCCTACTTCCTTTCACCACAAAACTCTCAGAAGAAATTGTCTTACACTTTTAAAAAATTTGGAAGTCAAGACTGCAACACTCTCTTTTTCCCTTTCTCTCTCCCTTCCTTCTCTCCTTCCTCTAGAGCATTCTGTATTATTAGTAAGTGTATAGAGAATTGGTGTTCTCACACACTGACTGCAAGAATATTAAAAGGTATGATTTTTGTTGAAGTTAAACTGACATGATTCACAAGAAATTAAAAATACACATACTCTTTGAACTACAAAGATTGATTTAGAAATGCAACTTATAGAAATAAACACACAATTTTATATGAGTATATAAAATAATAATTATTACAGTATTAACTGTAATAACCAATAAAGTAAAATATTATGGAGATGCTTGAAGCTGGAGAGTATTACTGATTTTAGCTAAGATTTAAACAAATGAGGTAAATAGTTATCTACCTAGAGAAAGAGAGAGAGAAAGAGACCTGAAAGTTATCCCTAACATAGTAATAAAATAATTATCGTATTTTGGTAAATATATATAATTTGAATGTAAGATTTTTTTTTTTTTTTTTTTTTTTTTTTTACACGGGCCTCTCACTGCTGTGGCCTCTCCCGTTGCGGAGCACAGGCTCCGGACAGGCAGGCTCAGCGGCCATGGCTCACGGTCCCAGCCGCTCCGCGGCACGTGGGATCTTCCCGGACCGGGGCACGAACCCGTGTCCCCTGCATCGGCAGGTGGACTCTCAACCACTGCGCCACGAGGGAAGTCCCAGATTTTTTTTTTTTTTATAAAACTTTGTTTCTTTAATAAAACAGCAAGCTCAATGAGAAGCAAAGAAATAATGTAATTCAGAGGCTACTTTAATAGTGGATAACAGTAGAGACAAATATTCTAAGTAATCTGATAAGGCAGAAAATAGAAATTTATCAATAATCAAAAACAAGCTACTCATGAAAAACACAGCAAGTTGAAATATTTTTAATCATGTTCAAAGAAATAAATGCGATTTTTCAACATAAGTATTTAATTCCTTTGTGTATCAGAAGAAAGAAAAGTGGCCGATTCATTGGAAGAATGTTCCCGGTAATTTTTGTTTGTGGCAAACATTTTTAAGCATTGTGGGAGACTAGTGATATTAGCTCTAGATAATGGATTACTACAGTTAAAGCAAATGAAGAAGATTTTGCCAAAGGCAAAATGCAACATGTTCCCATAACAGTTATAGTTCAACTAGGGCCATTTGGGTGGAACTTCATGGTATTATGAGAGCTGTTTTTAATACAGTAACAAATACTAAGCACTTACAGAATGCTTACCCTTAATTAAAGTGAATTTTGCCTGAAGATAGATTATAATGTATTTGTTATTTCACTTGTCACAGTTAAATAAATACATAGCTTATATATATATGTTAGCAATCACTTCTATTTCCTCATAAGGTACATGCTTTGGGGTTTTTTATCAAATATATATAACAGTCATCCTCTTGGGGGTTTTTGAGGATTTTTTTATTTGGGAAAGTATAGTGAAGACTGATAGTAAATTTAAATAAATAAGAAAACCAATCAACCAATCTACTGTTAAAACGACATTGCTTATTAAAAATCCAGCATGAGTATCCATTTGAAATTTTCACATCATCAAAGACCTAGTTTGTCACACTTCATAAAGCCAAAGAATAAATGCTCTCTCTTTAAACAATCTTTTACTTTATTTTCAGTAACTATTTTTTTTTCCTCTCACATTCAATTTACTTTTGAGAGAAAAGATTAGAGAAGACTTTGCTTGCCTTCAATGCCTTGTAATGGTGCTGGTTAATATCATTTTGTGTTTTGGTTACCATTTTTTGTTTACTTCTTTGGGGAAATAATCTTAGGGAAGCAGTAAGCCTGTCATTCTAATATTCAAAGTTTGTGTTATTTAAAAGTGTTCATGTAAAGAATATGAACCAAATATGAACATAGAATAAAGAGGAATTGTATGTATTTTAAAAAAACAAGGCTTAAATGCAAAATATCTAAATTATTTGAAAAACAGTATGATGCTGGGAAGTAGATTTCTATGGACTTTTGTTCTCCAACAAGGGACTGGTTAAGATACTTCTTGGGTTTTTTTGTTAATGAATCAGCTATGGTGACCTTTGTTCCCAGATAGGATACTAGCTAAATGGTTCCATGGAACATATTCTACTACTGATCCATCTTGCCTGTTGCTTCCAGACTAAAGAATTTAGTAAGAAATTTAATTAGTAAGCACAGATTATTTTTGTGTGTTATACTTAATTTTTACTAGTCTATAAATGTATTCACATCATGCCAAATTAACTGCTCTATACTGGTGGCATATTGCTAAATACTGTTATAAATTTTATTTTAAAAAGTCAATATGTTTAAGAAATTGTTTATGTCTTTAATGTTTTCTGCATGCAGCATCAATAATTATTCATGTATCAGATAAATTGAAAGAGTAACTAGATTTTAAAATAGGAATTAAAATGGAGGAATAATCAAGTAAATAGGAGGAAAATGAGTCTTTTACATTTCAGAATGCAGGGTTAAGCCATGTCTGTAGATATGGTCTTAGCTAGTATCAAGAGAAGCTTAGATTTCAAGTAACACTGTAGGCCCTTAAATACCTTAGGATCACTGGAATATTGATTATTTCTCAACAAAGTTTTTTAAAAGGAAGTACCTCAGCTTAAAAATGAATACAATTGGATTTTAAAGTTCAGAGAAGTCATCAGTATTTTTTGAGATTTATTATTTTTACGTACTAGCTTGAAAATTAGAAAAAATAGGCGTAATGTGTTTAGAATTCCAATGTGTCATCTTATGAAGTACAAGTTTGACTTTAGGTCATTTTATTTCCTTCCTTATTTTAGAACAAGCTGAATAGAAACATCTTTGTCTTTGCTCATGAAATCCCACAAAATCAACTCTCTTGCCTTGAGGTTAATTAGAGCTGTGTCATTACAACATTAACCCAATCAATATTTTACAATGAGAAATTTTCCTTTCAAGTTTTCACATTGTCTATTAAAATTTTGGACAGACGGTGTAATAATGTCTTATTAAGTAACTTGATCACTGATTTACGATTTTCATTTAACAGCTCATAGGACATACTGCTTTATGTACTGAGAACGCAGAAATCTCCTGTCCTCAAAGAAATCTTAATCACATGAGGGATATACATCATAATAAATCATTTTATAAGAGGCTGGAGTTAATATGTAATATTTCTTAGTATTTCTTAAAACTGTAAGGCATTCAATGACACTCTACTTTGCCCTGTGGTGTTAATCAATCAGCTCAAAATATTTGTGAGTCTATGATTTCCTGAGAGTGATATGTAAACAGTAGTCCTTTTTATATTCAATTTATAAATGAGGAAATGAAGACATATACATACAACATATAAATATATAAACATAAAAATAAATATATAAACATAAAAATATATAAACAAAAATAAATATATAAACATAAAAATAAATACAAATATAAGCATAAAAATATATAAACATAAAAATAAAATATATATAATATTAAAATTATATATATGTTGTATATACACACTTGTCTTTTTAGCACAGTTTCTGAATGACAGCAACACAACCAAAAGTGAAGACCTTCAAATACTAAAATAACACTTCTTTGTTTTAGAAAACATATAAAAATTGCATAATCTTCTGAATTGTGAATGATTTATTCTAATCAATTGTATTGATTTCACTAAGAAGGAAAAATGTATTGTTTACATACCTATGATCCTTCAAGTTTCTATTTGTATTCTAAGTATTTTTCTCATAATTCTCTAGAGTATAACTTTAAGAAGTACTTTTTCAGGCCCAAGTGATTATTGTTTTGGAATCCATGCCTCTATACATTCTGATAGATAAATGAGAAGAAACACAGATATTTTTACTGAGTCATTTTAAGAAACTTTGTTTTTTTATCTCTATAGATGTAAAGGTATAATAAATTGCATGAAGAAATATTCAAATTCTTCAATAATCTTTCATAGTCTGTTCCAAGTGTAGATACTGTGTGTGGAGAACTTGATATTTTCAGAGTTTCCCAACAATGGTCTTTAGTCATTGGCCATTATAATTTTAAGACATCTCATGTATACAAGGCATAATCTTAAATGTAGAAAGTCTGAGAGAATGTGGAGATTCTTTTTAAAAAATTTAATACAAGTTGTGTGTGTGTGTGTGTGTGTGTGTGTGTGTATGTTTATTGTATAAATGCAAGTAGATGTCTGGTGAGTACCCTTATTGAGGAAAGGCACCAAATAGATAGATACCTTGTATTTTTCTTTCTTTCTTTTTTTTAACAAAATTACCTCAAGTTTTTATTAAAAAGAAAACAAATAGACATTTCAAAGAAGACAAATTCATGTCTAATGAAGCACAACAAATGGCTTTTCTTCTTTTGCTCAGAGTGATATGTATTTAAATATATAAATTCTGGGGGAACATTTATACTTTCTATTCTGTTAGTGCAATGAAAAGAGAAAAGGATCCTGATAGTTAAATTTTTTTTAATTTTTATGCATCTTCTAACTTAGCTGGCTCTAACTTTCAGTGCCTAAGCATCATGGTTATTGAGCAGGCTGCTGCTATGAAGGTGACCAAGGTTCTGGAGGAATTTCAAGGCTCTGTTTCATGGGCAACTGGAGATAGTGAAGACTGCTATGTTAATGTAATTGATATTCAAGGGAGTAGGTATATTCATGGCTTTTAGAATAGTATTTCTTGCTGTTGGACTGTGGGAGAATTCAGCCTTAGAGAGCAGAATATTGCCATCAGGAAGTATGGGCAGCCTTGACTTAAATGAGATCCAAGCAACTGGATTCCTGAAGCCAATGCTTGTGTTCTTATCATGTATTTTTTTGTACAGTATGTTCTATGATGCAGTACTCTCTGAAAACATCACATGTAAGCTGCATACATTGATTCTGATTTTTTTCCCCCTCTTGGTAGTAAGTCAGACACTCAGGGAGATATTTGATTTTCAGATGAGGCTGTATCATATTGAAATGACTAAAACTATCTGGTCACAACCAGAAAAAATCAGCAGTACATAGAGGCTTTGAGAGTAAAGGTGAAATAAGGAAAAAATCAGACTGTGCTGCTTTCTAACCTTATATTTTCACTTCATCCTTCTCTGTGCCTGGCATGGTGTCCGGCTCATGATTAAGGTTAAGTAAATATATTTTGACTGATTGAATAGATATTCAATACATTCATGTAGAATGAGGGAATGAATGAATACATAAATAAATCTTTCCTTCTGTGTGGATCTAACCCTGGAAATGAATACTTTGTTACATAAAACGTAAAAGGGGATAGAAATGAGGAACGTCCTGTAAGAAAGATTTTATTTGTGCTAGGAAGGTTTCATAGGTAAGAGGTATGGGATAGAAAAATTTCCCTTTCCATCATTCAACTTTATTCCATTCCATATGGGTCTTATTAACAAACTAAAAAACCATCACTATGTATGCTGTTATGTGGATAAACAAGATTATTAAAGTATCAGTCTCAAGAAATATTGTAATAAATATTCTTACCAATAACCTCTGATCATTTATCAGTAAAACATTTTTATTGTATTACATAAGAGAAAAATAAACATATAAAAGTAATAATTAAAATTGTCTTTAGAAATCAGAAATACTCTCTTGAAGAATTCATTGAAGACAGTATTGGAAAACATTAGAAAAGATTAAAGTGTGCTACATATGAGAATGGAAAAAAATATTCCCAGTGACAATCTAATAGAGAAAATGATTAGCTAGAAATATAAGGACCCTATGTCATACAATTTTATGAGTCACTAAAATACTGCATCTACGAAAAACAAAAGAACAAAAAATAAATGAATAACAGGAGATTATAGAACAGGGAAGATGGTATGAAAATACCCAGTGGTACTTATTATTCTCTGCTTAGATTGAGAATTCTCTGCCCTTATTAGAGGGTGGAGTATGATAAAAGGAGCTCTGAGACTGTGCCCCACCTCATTTCCCACTTCCAACCCTTAACTGTGTGTTCTTGGCTTTACTTAAATTTTCTAAGCCTCAGTTTCCTCTTATATACATTAAGAATATAATAATATATATAATATATGGTTAGAGTAAACTTTTATCATTGATTCCTAATAACAAAAATGTTTAGCATCATGACTATGTTCAACAAATATTAAATATCTATATTTTTATCATTTTGAAAGCATATGGGAAGACATTGATTAGGGAAACAAATGTTTTTTGAGAAAACATCAAATATGATTAGACTTAGGACAAAGTGAACTTTGAACTTATATTGTAGGAATTGCAAATATTTAACTCTGAAACTAATAATAAAAATAAGGTGATAATTTTTTCACGATTACTATACATTTTAAGATGCTATTATTTTTTTTCTCTGTATCTACCCTAGAACAATTACTCTATGTCATGGAGTCTTCTGAACCCCTTATTGATACTGTCTGAAAGACAAGGGACAGATCCAAATGTTATCTGTCTTAAATTCGTAAACTACTTCATAGATTGTAATTCTCAATGTTCTTCAGACTTTATACAGTTTCAAGAGAAATTAAAGATAAGTAAATATGGCTTACAGAAAATGCACAAAAATGCTTTCAGGTATGCACACAGAGCAAGACAAGGTAAGGAAATACAAGACTCAGTAAAAATTAATAGTATAAAGTAGCCAACACTGCTGTGGATTTTATGGCCTTGAGAGCCTAAATAATTCCTTTCAAGTCAAATCTTGCGGTAATTTGCATGGCTTCCTTTAAAGACTAATTAGTTTAACAAGAAACAGGACAACTCAGAGCTAAAGTAAGAGTCAACATACTGTTTCATTCTATCTTGGACTCAATGCTCATATCCTCTTTATTAAAGGATTAGTAGAGAGTTGAAAACAAATACATATTTTATGAGTTTTTTCCAAACTGACTTTTGGAAGTGTCCAGTTCTAAAAACGATTATTAAGGGGATATAGAATGTATAAAATAGCATTGTATAGATAACTAATTGTCATTTTTCTTGTAACTATGATAGTGGGCACCCTGGTTCAATTTTCACTGTATATTATGTTGATCAATAATACATTTCAGGATGTTTTGGATACAGGCATTTTATATGCTGGATTAGGAAACTGAAGAAAGAGAAAAGAAAGAAAGAAAGAAAGAAAGAAAGAAAGAAAGAAAGAAAGAAAGAAAGAAAGAAAGAAAGAAAGAAAGAAAGAAAGAAAGAAAGAAAAGAAAGAAAGAAAAGAAGGAAGGAAGGAAAGATTGGAGGGAGGGAGGAAGGAAGGAAAGAACGAAGGAAAGGAGAGAGGGAGAGAGGAAGAATAAAGAGAAAGAAACAATGGGTTGAAACAAGAATTCACCTAGTGGATTTACCAGGCATACCATAGAATTTGTTTCCAGACAAACGACATATTTTGAGAAACACATTCTGAAAAAATTTCAATGACTTTTGGTGTCTTCCTCCATTAAGTCATAGCCATCTGTTGCTCTATGGCAGTGTGATGCACATCCTCTGCTGAATGCCTCACCAATTCAAATCTTTCATTGTTTTTATCAGTTGAATTTTGAAGTGGGATCATAATTCTTCTTATGATCATCTTGCTTCTTCGGCAAAGGATGAGTTCTTGATTCAAAAGTTTCAATTCCTAGCGGAGAATACCTGACTCTGTTTCTGTATTGATGATTTGCCCCCAGACAGCCTCAAGGGTCTTGGGATTCTAACCTGTGCTCACCCTCCACCACCTTCTCAGTCCTATTGTGACAGAGGCTTGGGAACTGGTGGCTTTCACTGCTGTCACTGATTTATTCTTTTGCAAACTCAGAGTCTGGGAGTAGCACTTACCTTCATCCATGAAAAGTACTGCTTTTATCATCTGGGCAGAAACCTATTAGAATATACTTGTAGCACTTTAATTAAGTAGACTTGAAAAACATCACCTTCCAAAAATATAACCAAAAAAACTAATAAATCGCTGCTGTCACTTCTTAATAAAATATTAGTTTAATGAAGGGCAGAGACCATAACCACCTCAACTGTATCTAATCATAGATACACACTCATTAAAAAAAATTAGATGGGCTGCATTTGATTGATTCAACAAACAGGAACTGTATCTTTTATTTTTCTAATTAATTTCTGGAGTTGTGCTTTTCAAATGTTTAAATGTATATGAATAATCAGGGGATCCAGGTAAAATACAGATGCTGTTTCAGCAGGTTTGAGGAGGGTGGGACAGAGATTCTTCTTTCGAACAGGCTCCTTGGTGTTGCTGGGGCTGCCAGTTCACAGAGCTATTTTTAGCTTCGAGGAGTTAGAGCACCCAAATGCATTATTAGCTGTTTTTCCTTTTGAAGCTTCTCTTTTCCACAATTATCCTTAAATCCTTGAGAAGTTATACAGGCAAAAAGGGATTGCTTGTAATGATGATCCTGGAGCTGACTGGGAACTTTAGTTCATACTGACAACTGCCTATGCTTCTTGCCCTTATGTCTGTCCTAGAAGGTGACCCTCCATGTCCTCCTGGCTTCTCTCCCTTGTGATGTGACTCCCTAGATAGTTTGTTGGTGTAATGGCACCCATTCTTGGACCCCAGCACAGTTTTCTTACTTCACATGCATGTACTTACTGTGCTCCAGCACAAAGTACAGTTCCAAGTTAATTGTGGAATTACCTCAATCCATCCAAGGTAGTTGAGTGGAAAGTGTTTTCAGCCTTGGCCAGAGACTGTTTCACAACTATGCATACTCTCTTCTCCCCCACTTACACATACCCCAGAACAGTTTCTTCTCTGAGCCCATGCCTTCAGTCTAGAATAAATATAAATATAACAACAACAACGATGAATTCCTTAAGAGTTGTACATTGTTCCACTTGCTTTCAAGAACCAGCCATATTTACCATGTGGGTGAGGCAGGATTGACTTCTAAATGGGTCATTACAAACCTAATGGCATGAATTTGTGTGACAGACACCACTCAAGTGCCCTTTTCACTTCACAGAAAATGAATTTTCCTCAGTTAAAAAAGAGAAAAACATATCTCCACTCCCATTTTTGAATCTCGAACTACCTGTATGTGTGATTAATTGATTGTTCAAGTGGTATTCAAGTTACTGTTACTGTGCTAGTATTTATAAGGGGTTATAGCAAATTGACAGAGCATGAAAGTCAATAAATAGTTATATTTTATTCTGTACCTTACCATTTAATAAGTTGAAAAGTTTATTTCCCTAAATATTTTCCCAGTGAGTTGTTGGATCTGATATTTTGTTTATCTACTCTCTCACAATAAATTGATGGTGCGTCTTGAATTACAGGAGTTTTTCATTTATTGAAACTGGCCGGGAGCATCAAATGGGAAAAACAATGACAAAGACAACAGAAAAAATCAATACAAGAAAAATCATAAAAGTTTCTTTCTCTCTTTTAGGGAGAAGAGTTTAGTTTGATTGAGATCATGAGAAAGATTTATAACAGAATATATATTCAAAAATGGATAATGTACAAAAGTAAATTATTGTTGGAGGGGATTGTTGACTTCTTTGACCATCTTTAAATCTTTCAAACTCCTATTCAGAAGTTAAAGAAACCAAAAGTTTTTAAATGTAGTGAAAATGTTCTGCTGGTAGGCACATTTCTTAGTGTTCTTTCAAAAACCAAAAACATATGAAAAATATAAACAGTCTTTATTTTATATCCATTGGTCATTAAATTATTTCATGCTGTAAATAGGAAATGACCAAGGATTTTCATTGGGTTGAATGGGTACCATGTCCTTTCTTTGTTATTATTGTTTCCTACTATTATCTTTTAAAAACATTAATAGATTTTATCATCTCTCAAAGAGTCTATTTAACTGGGTTCTTAACATGCAAGTTAGTGTTCACCCCCCGCACACACAGGATACAATTTACTAAAGGGAAAATAAAACCTTCATTCGTATGAAATGCTCCCTTTGCCCTCATGTTCTGAATCAGAAATGCATTAAAATTAATAACATAAGGATAGGTAAATTTGAATACTCTGGATTATGTAATGTTTATAAGAGCCTCAATAACAGAATTAGTGATGTGAATAGAGTTTAAATGCTGAGATTATTGGACCCTTTTTTTTATTAGACTGAATAAGGGTTATTCACAGGGAGAAAATATATATGAACTCCATCTGCATCACTAACAGATAAAACATGTGCCAGTGATGAATGTTCTGCAGCTGTGATCAATTCCAGCAGTTACTATGATTCACAGACTTAAGCACATAGGAAAGATGGGATAAAAGGATTCTGAAATGTGTTATTCCCTCTGATCATTAATCTGCTTGTTTAGTCATGAAGATTTTGATATTTTACTACTGGTTTTTCACATACCTTCTCTTAATTCCTTGCAAACATACAGAAAATGTCAAGGTACTACAAAAGGAGTATTCTTTTGTATATCGTCTGAGGAAACTTTACCAAGTTCACCGATTCAACTCTCATACACTGTGCTTTAAATAACACCCTACATTTAATCATAGATTCACTAAGTATCATCAGCTATGGCAAATCTGCTTGAATGGCTCAGTCATGTTGCTTTGCATTTGATGATTTTTTTTTTTTTTTGCCGAATAACTTAGAAGTATTTAAATTGTGTTTTCTTCATCTCCTTCTCCTCCTCCTCCTCCTTCTTTTCTCCTTCTTCTTCTTCTTCTTCTTCTTCTTCTTCTTTTTCTTCTTCCTCTTCCTCTTCTTCTTCTTCTTCTTCTTCTTCTTCTTCTTCTTCTTCTTCTTCTTCTTCTTCTTCTTCTTCTTCCTCTTCTTCTTCATCTCCTCCTTCTCATCCTCCTCCTTTCTCTTCTTCTAATTCTTCTACTTTTTTTTCTTCACTGAGTCTATGAGATAGGTGAAGGATTTACCATCCACCTTTCATTGGTGATAGATGTAGTAAAATATGCACCTCACAAAAGGAGGTGAAATGATGCTTTTATTTAAAAAATGTAAAAATTTTATGACAAACAATAGTACAAAACTCTTCAGGATTCAGACAGAAATATAGTATCAAAGTTGAGAAGTCAGCATGTGACAAACTGGAAATTATGAAAAGACCAGTAATTAATGGACAAAAAATAAAGTCAAAGCTTTATAAAGTATAATTCAATAAGAGAAAATAGTAAGTCCCAGCAGAATCTTAGTGAGTAGAAAGGGTGGAGGCTGAAAGTTACATCAATACCAAGAAGAGTTGTTTTGACTTTCTTTGTAAGACAAAATCAGGCCTGAAAATGTTTTGTTTTACTTAGTTTCATTCTTCTCTTCCTTACATTATTTTCTAAGAATATTGTGTCCCAAAGTCTTTTATGGCAGGAACAAAATTGAAAGGGGGAAAATAAATATGAAAAGGGTTAGGAAGGAAATTTTAAAAGAAAGAAAGATGGTGGCATGGAGTAAAGAAACATTTTACATCAAGACATTATAAAGGAGATATATAGCTATGCAGTGGATGTTCATGCCTTAGATTGAAGACATTAAAACTTAATTTTAAAAGATTTTGAAGACTGCTGAAAATGGGAGAATTAGGGCAAAATTGTGAAGCATATTTCATAATAAATTAATTTGAAGAGATAAAATAAGACTGTGCATTAAAGAGATAAACAACTTGGAAGATAATCATACGGAGAGCTTTACTCTCCAAAAGCATCACTGTGAATGTGTAGGTTTCAGAAAGCTTCCCAGCCATACTATGTTCACACATTTTAGGGTAGAATTTAGCACTATAGGAAAATATAAGATAAGAATTTGGGCAGATGAAGGAATTAGAGGAACATAGAGAAACTGAATGTTTAGGGTCAGAAAGGAACACAACACACCAACTTGAAAATAAAGTCTTAAGATAGAGGAAGTAGTATTTTAATTTATGTTTGAATAAAATACTGTTTGGCGAAAGATGGCTAGAGAAGTAAACATAGAGAATTGTGATGAATCAAATTTTTATGTATATGAGTTTTTAAAATCAGATAATGCCTTCTTTTCTTTCATTTGGAGAGGAAATTATTTTGAATGTGTTTATTATTTTTAATAATAAAACACTTAATAAGAGATTGTGGCCATGTTTAAGAACAAAACTCAATGGGATCAGGAACAGGTATAAAATTTAAGATGACACCAAAAACCCTCATTAATCAGATAAAAAATATTTTAATGAACATTTAACAAACACCAAAGTTAATGAAAAATATCAGTGGTGAACAAAATATTAAAATTTTAAGTAAACACAGACCTAGATGAATATATTATTTCCTCCTAACTCTTTTTCTAAAATATTACCTCTTTGGGGTCTATTTGAAGAGTGCAGCTGATTTCACTTAGTTAATTTGCTTACTTTTGTTTTTGCTTGTTTTTTAAAAAAGGGCATACTTAAGTTGTGTTCTGTCAATGATTTTGACAGGAAAGACTGTGAAATTCATATATCAGATTTTTGAATGTACAGAAAATGTCCAGTAGTGGATATAAGAAACACGATGCAGCATCAATACAAATATATAAGAAATGCATATGTGATCCTATTACTAGAGTAATGCGTCCAACTTTTTCTCATAATGGATTCCTAAACTTTACAAATGATTGTGCCAATAATGACTAAAATAAAGCTGTGAATTTCATCATCAAAGAAAATTACCACATGGTAATAGATTTACTAAATTCATGGTTTCTCACTTTCTGCCTTAGGGAATGGAAAACAACCTCATCAGTTGTTCATATTTTTTTAGTATTTCTGATGACAACCAATATTGGACCAGAATTAGATGTACAAGAAACAAAGGAAATCTATTCACAGCAAACACAAAGAAAAGAAACAGGCTTTTAAAGATTGTGTTCCTCATAGACTTGATTAAAATTGAACATATTAAATGTTAGTGATGAGAGATTTAATTGCTGTTGCTGTGAGTGTTATTAATCCAATATTATAACAATGCAAATATTTGCCCATCCACATGAGTTCATTTTAATTGAAAAGACCATAATGAGACAGAAGTTGTTCTATTCAACTCAAAGAAAAACAAAAACCAAAATTAGTAGAGAATTGTGATGATAATGGTATGGAAAATATTACTCACTGGAAAGACGTGTTTCCTTTCAATTGTCGCTGGGAAGACTGGAATAATAGTAAAATTTCTTCACTAACAATAAATCACAGTTTATATTTCATGTTAATCACTGAATTATAGAACCATTTGCATTGTAATGTAATGTGATTGTTTTTTTCTTTCTATAATTTATTTATGACAAGCATATACAAATACCACTTTGCCACTTTTATATATGTATTTGAGACTCAAATACAGCAACAATTAAGTTATTGACTAGATGATTAAAGGAAACCTAAACTATTAAGCAGTTTTATTGACAAGAAAAATCTGTGACTAAAATAAGAATAAAATAAGAATTCCACCACAAGATGAACAGAGTTAACTCAACAATCCAAAAACTATTATTGATTTCCTTTTGATGCCAAGCATGGTAATAAGTATGGGTCTAAAAACATTAGTCAGGCTCTACTTTAAGGAAGCCACAATTTCTCACTTGCCCTGACATCATGGTCTGTGCTTCTATAGCAGATCCTTTACCACCATTACTGCCTTTAAGAAAATCTTATTTTAGTTAATTTAGTGAAGATGTAAATCCAGGAGTCAATAATTCATGCCTAGGTGAGGGAGTATTGAGGGAAGATGTTTAATCAATTAGAAGAAAAAGAAAAGCTTTGAATTGGTTGTAAGAGACCGACCTGTACATTAAGGATTTCAATTCAGTGTTTTTGAATTTTTCATGTTGCTTTGCATTGAATTAATCTGATTTGATACTTTGCTAGCCCGGTTTTTTACTGGAGTATATAATGAACCGTCTCTACTAACACATGCAAATTTTTTATGTAAGTAAGTTTATTTTCTTTGTTCATCTTACAGGAAACATTCACAGAAGCAAATCATCGTATGCATCTTTCTCTGCTCAGTGATTTTCCAACAATGTAGGAAGTGGATTCTTTACTCCAAGCTAAAACTTACTGATGTAAGATTGAGCGTTGTCATAAAATTGCTTTTACTGCTGTCCTGCATTAATGCATCATACTTGCTCTTGTTTTTCTATGGGTAGCTCTGGTTTGGGTATAGAATCCTACATTTTTTCTCACAAAAAATATCATTTACGTTGTAGAAGATAGTTGTCTCTCTGTTACAGATGGGAAACTATTTTGACTTCTGCTTTTCTGGAAACCTGCTTGAAAAAGAAACTTCCGAGAATTGTAAAGATTGCAAAAGCAAGCATAGATAATTTTTAGAAAATGGCATTTTCCTAATATTTATTTAGAAATCAGTTGAATTGAGCATTGGCTAGGTGAGGTTGAATTCACATTAAGGAAATATAGGAGAAACCACAAGTACCGCTCACATCATTTATACTTACCTAATAAGTTCTCCAGTCCTCTTCATAGTGTAGGCAAAATCAACCCTTAATGTTATTTGGAATATTCCAAATAATCTCAGTGGTGGAGTTCAGGTATAATACAGGGTGATATTTATATCATATATCATATATATACGATATATATACATTTCAACTCAATACATTCAAAATAAGAAGCTTATTCTTGTTTGAAGCAATTGTATCCACTTTATTTAGGGCATTCATATGTATTTTTATGCCAACTGCATAGAATTCCAGTCTACATTACTGTTGAAAATGTATCAAGGAAGCTGTATATAATATTATATTGTACCTGCAAAATGTGAGGTTTTTGAAGCTGAAACCCAAGCCTGTACTGTGCAGAGAACTCACAGTCTAGTGCAGGGACTGGAGAAGCCTCCTTCCTAAATTGTAGTGGCCTGTTTGCTGAGAAATCCATCATTTGATAAAGCACAGGAAATGCAGGGTGAAACAAAAAGAATGAGAGTGAGAATCCATTTTATAGGACTGTGGCATGGATTGATAATTATAAAGCTTTTTGACAATGTGATACTGTTTTAGGCGAAAAAAAAACGTATTCTAGAGGCTGACAGCCTTCCCATTTGTAATGTTCAAACTCTCTAATACCGGGCAGTTTACCAGGTCACAATTCTGCGATAGTTGAATACATTTCGTAACCAACTGGGGAAGAGTTCATTCTTAGTTGCTCCCATTGTGGATGGTATCCATTTATGGTTAAAAATAGAGGATAATAAATTATTTTGATTTAATAGTTATGGGTTTAAAGTGCATGATTTATTGTAGTTTTATTAGACCCACAGAATAACTTCTCTTGATTTTACTTAAATCTCTTCCCAGAGGAAAAGAAATTTAGTGAGAGTTGGAAGTGGACATTGGCCCTGGATAGAGGCTTCTGTTTTCTAGGATGTTAGCATTATGCCAGACTCTGCTAACCTGGGTGGTCATTTTTAATGCGGACATTTTTCTAAGGAAGTAGACCAAAGCCACTAAACATTTTTGGTCCATGAGCTAAACCACAATAAAACAGAGATCTCCTGTGTATAGCTTTCCTCACTCTTTGAATACAGCTCATTCTTATTTTATTTCCATAAGAAACAAATGCCCTTCAGAAAGGTTCTCTTTGAAGTTTAAATCCAGTTGTGTAAGTGTGTGAATGCATGTGTATCCAAAATGCAATTACATGCAAGTATCTGATTAAATGATGAAATGACCATTTCTTTAGGACAGTTAAATATCCTTTGAGAGTTTCAGCATTCCAAACCCCCAGATCCCAGCTGGAAGATCAATCATCACCCATTTATTTTAAATGTGAATGCATGAAACGGGAAAAAATCTGGTGTCATAAATGAGTAATAGATTCATAGACAATGCTACTCTAGATGTTTATTTGGAAACAAAGGTTTAGTTTTTATGGCTTTCTGTCCATTTTAGCTGTTCAACATCACTTCAGAGATTACCTAATCCTGTCTTTCCCATTTCTTCATTTTTCTTCATTTACATGTAGCCCCTGTAGCCCACCAAAAGAGAAAAGGACCATTGATTGTTAGACCAGGAACCCTTCAAGTCACATGGAGGACTCAGTGAGGTGAAGTAATTCCCCAGGGATCATGACTGGAAGACTGCAGCCTTGATCCAATGCTTAGCCTCTGCTTTTGTATTATTTCTGGCTGCCTGAGAGGCAAGAAAACATCTTATCACTATAAGCCCTCAATTCTGCTCAGTTTAAAGGAGAGTATGACTTTCTTAAAATTAATAACCTATAGACACTACCAGAGTTTTCTACATAACCTGAGAGGCAAATAGAAGAATTTTAAACATTACCTGGCACATCTAATGTTTGTGATTGTGAATACGTGTGTGTGTGTCCGTGTGTGTGTGTATGAATGTATAATGCTTTTCATTTCTCTAAGCACAGGTGATATATTTCAGTTTGATATATTTCCCTAAAATGCATGTACTATCTAGTGCATGAAAGCTACATAAAATGCAAATTCAAGATAAATGCTCTATTAACTTATTCTGTGAAATTGAAAAACTGTTCTCTCAGCTGCCTTATTGTCTAACTAGAAAAAAAATCGTCATGTTCCCCAGACAGTACAAAGAGGGGAGATTGCTCTGAAGCTGAGCCATGATGGGTAGGAATAGAGAGAGATTCTGCTTGCAGGATTGGATACACACATTAGCACAACCAAAAGTAGTGATGATTCATTACTGGTGATTTAAAAACCCAGGTGTAAAACTAATCTAAAAAGTATATAATAGCAATTGTGATTATTGCCTTGCTTAGAATGAAATTTGATACTTATATTTTATTAATTAAATATATATTATTGTAAATAACTATAAGTAAAACATAGGCTCACAAACAGCTTCTGAAATGGCATTTTATTCAATAGTGTGTTGAATAAACGCATCTTTATAACCGAACGTGCACATGTACATTACACAGATACAATAGTAAGGAATTAGACATACTATTTTACTTCAAAATAAATGTCAAAAGGAAGATTTAATAGGCAAGAAGGCTAAAATCAATTTTTAAATTATTACGTGGTCTGCAAAACAGTAAATCAAATCGCAAAATCTCCCAATCTCCCATCACAACAAAAGGCACAAAGTTTTTACTCTCTGGGGAAGAATAGACAATTTGCATCCATCCCTGATAGCAATAACCACGTTGTAATTGGTGATTCTGCCTGGAGAACAGAGCAAGGGACTGAATCAATTCCTAGTCAATAGAAAGTGACTCTATTGGTGGTTAAGGCACATTTCCCTTAAAGCTGCTCGGGGCAAAGACTGTTTCATTATTACCAATGATGGAGAAATTGACCTGAGTGCTACCTGCATAGCAGTCAGAGCTCTGATTGCTGTATTGGGTTGCCGCTTGACCTTTACTAGTGATGGTCGAGTGGAATGATTTTAAGTCCCTTTCACGCAGGTACTTATAATTGTCTTAGAATTTCTAGCTCATAGAGCAATTGTTAGACAATCATGTGACCTTTTGCAAAACCAACTTTTTCTCTGCTTTAGTCATTCTGCAAGTCTCAGAACAGCTGTAAGTATCAACCAATAATTGCTCTTTCTACACACCCCTTATGCATTTTTAGCATTACATCTGCAACTCAGTGATCCAGGGAAATAAATGGTGGAGAAGAGCAATGGAATAGTCATAATAGTTCCACTTACTGAAAATAGTACTACTTCTCTCTAAATTAAGTGTGTAATTGGCGAGCCTTATTTATACTCTCATAGGGATTAGCTTTTATTGATCTAATTAGGATGAAGCTCTGAAATCACTTGCCAGTCAACCTGATAGAGCAGCAGCTGCACATTATTCTATTCTTCAAACAAAAAGTGATAGTAGTGGGTGAAAGTAGAGCATACTATTCTAGACCTATGTTCTGCCACCAAAAGAAGAGTTAGTAACACCAGAGAACATGTCCCTATGGAAGGTTCTCTCCAGAACTTAAAATTTACATTCCTATCTATACGAGGCTTCAAAATTTTATTTTGATGGCAAGTAGCATTGCACTGTTAATAAATGCATTGTATGGTGGCAGGAGACATTTTAAAGATCATATAAATATTAATCAGTCTTAAATAACTCAGCTTTACTGAAAAAAAAAAAAGAACCACTTGCCTCTGTTTTTGATTCTCACACCTTTCCTTCTTTTCTTTTCTTGTTCTTTTTTTGTATTCTGATCAAAGGTACCAGAAAGGATCCCTAGCAAATGTCTTATTTACCATTTACAAGTCAATGTGGTAACTTACCAGCAGAATTTCAACTCCTAAATTAAGTAGGAAGAATGGGTAAAGATGTCTTTTCTTTAATGAAATCGCTGCGCACAAATGATGGGTTTGAACATATTGACTCAGTTACTAGACTGAGCCCTGAGAACACGTGTAGCTGCAATCACTGATCAAGCTCCATTAGGATAGCCTTACTGATTTATCCCTTAGCAATGTTGAATATCCGTGGACACTGAGTCAATATTTTGAGGAAGATTAGCGGATAAAGTACTGGCCTTTCACTTTCAAGATTGCATCAGTTTTGAGCCACGATTCAGAGACTCTAGCCCAGAATGAGTAGAGCTGAAATCCAAAGTACATTTTGGTCCTGCTAAGAGGATGGAATTAATTGGCTGAAGTTACAGAAAGTTGTTTGCGTTTAAACCGAATGCAGAAAAAATACTCGCTTGTAAGATCGTTAATGAGGACTCCAGGCATTTGGAAGTGTAAAATCCAATACAAACATACAATTTCTTTTTATTACATTTCAAAACATATTTCTGCATTCTTATTTCTGAGAGATATGAAATTTATTAGCAGTTAATTTAAAAGATGAACAAGACTATGCTTATGGTATTTTTCTCTCCATGAAAGTTTCACTTCCATCTACATGCAAAAATAACCTTATTTTCTTATAATTTTTGTGAATTTTAAATGTTTGCATTATTTAGGTAACATTAGACTACGAAAAATTGTTTTTTAAAAGTATACCTGCTTTAATAATGCAGCTCAGATAACTTCTTTCTCCCGTCTAGAAACACACACACATGCATCTAAATACATATATCACTATATTTTGCTTTCATTTCTCAATCTTATTATGAAGTGTACATTTGAATCATTTAAATATTTTTAAGTTATTTGTATGTTTTTTTTAACAAATAATCATTGTCTTAGGCATCAACGGAATGCAACTCTATCATATGATCTGATAGCTCATTGGAAGAAATGAACCTCTAAAGAATACTTGGAGTACGTTGTGATAAATGACAATAGTGTTATGGTATCTAATTCTGCCTGCATTACTTGGAGTTCCCTTCAAAGAAGAAGGGTATTTGAGCTTCCTTAGGAAGGATCAGTAAAAGATTGTCAGCCAGGAATCAGGGTGAGTCACTCAGGATAGAGAAAAGGCAACATCTTCAGTGCAGTCATACAGAAAATATGTCCAGACAGTGCATGATAGTTGTCAAGGAAGATGACTTTAGAGAGATGTATTGGGTCAGATCATAAAGGTGGTTGAGTGCTATATTAAGATGTTTGGATTTACTCGGAAAGCAAAGCATCATAGTAGAGTTCTTCTGATCACTGGAATGACATTCAAATTTATTTCTTAGGACAGTTATTTTTCCGGCAATGTGTACACTGGACCAAAGTCTAGGGGACCTGGCAGCCAGAGACCATGTAGGGGGTTGTAAATACAGTGTAGGTAAATGTTATGATGCTATATTGGAGAAATTGGATTCAGAATATATGTGTTTGTAATAAACAGGATTTGGTAATAAATTTAATTTGAGATGGGTGAAAGACTTGGTGGGTGATGGGGACATAAAGTGACAGAAGAGATGCATGATAGATACCAAGTATGTTGGAGAAAGTAAGAACGCACAGAAGAAACCCTGAACATTCATGCTGGCAGGGCAGCCAAGGTTGATATCCAGAGGTCTGGCGCTCAGGACAGTTGCAGGGACTAGAAGTGAAGGCACAGCAATCATGAGAATGTAGCAGGGGAATGAAAGCCATGAGAGCAATAATGACCATGAGACGATGGTACCAAGTAGGGAGAAAAGAATTGAGCAGTCAGGGGAGCTCCCTATCAGCAGCTAGGCAATGGAAAGGGAACACATCGGAAGGCAGAGGAGCGCTAGAAAAGAGAACCCAGGGAGAAGAGAGATTCCAACAGTGGCTTCCAGCTGCCAGAAGTAAAAGAAAAACTGAAAATGGACTCTCACTTCTGGTCATTAGTGACTTTAGGAAGATAAGTTTCAGAGAATGGTGGCTCCCAACTAGGAGTGATTTTGTGACCCACAGAATGTTTGGCGATATTTGGAGACATTTTTGATTGACAAGACCCAGCTGCAGGGAGGAGATTTTGTCGTCTTGTAGGCTCTGTCCAGGGAGGCTGCTAAACATCTTACAATGCAAAACACTGCCCCCCAAACAAAGAAGTAATCAACCTCAGGTATGAATAGTGCAAAGGATGAGAAACTGTGGTAGAGTGATAAAGTCCAGATTCGTTCTTAAAGAGCTGGACAGAGAATCTGAGTTTAGGGAACAGGCAGAACAAATAGAGATTACTCTAAGACCAAGCAAAAAACTCAGTAGCTAGAAGAAATTTTATATTTAGGAGCCAAAAGATATAGGAACAATTAGAATAACTTCCCAGAATGTTGGGAAAATATATGGTGGGCAGAATGAAGTGAATGTCACTTATAAAATACCCTAAGTTAAATAATATTGTAATATCTGGATTTTGGATGAGTAGGACAAAAAACAAACATATGCTATGAAAATGAGACTTGAGGCAATCTCTGTAATTTGGATTTAAAACCAAGCCAATAGCAAATGGTATACATAAAAGCATTCATATTGGTAAAGTAAAAGTTATAGCAGAAGGAAAAAAAATGGCTTTATAAGGAAAGAATAAACTTCTGGTTGAAGTTTAAACTTTCACAGGTCAGAACTAGAGACTACAGAAGGATAGTCATCAGGATATAATATACAGAGTTATTCAATCGAAGGCAAGAAGGTGCAGTTTATATGGCATCGATTCAGTCAGTTGGCATCGCCACATTAATCTAATAGAAACGAGTAGATCAGGGTTGCCCTTGGTTCTAGCACTAGGGATGCCAGGGCTGTGGGATCATGCAGCATTGAGGTAGATTCCCAGTTCTGTCACTTCCCAAAGATGAAACCTTGGACACATTCTTTATTCTCTTCAAGAGGACCTGGTTTCTCTTTGGATTAGAAAGGAAAGGAGCAAAGTTTTATTTAAGCGTTCACTTTCTGTACTCCTCTCCCTTATTAATCCTGGGGAACTGTTGCTCTCCTGCTGATTTTTCAAGTTCCAAAATCCTGTCTTAAAATACCCTCTGCTCTCAGATATCCTTACCTTCAGTTCTATTCTAGTTCATTAAAGTTGGCTTCATTTTGGTGTTGATCTGATTAAAATACCATTTTATCGTAACTCATGCCAAATGATATCGTTTCAACAGAGAGATGGAAAATAGAGCAAGTTATTTTTTTTCCCTGCACAGTGTATGATTTTATCCTTACATTAAATTGAAAACTTTAGAGGACCATGTGGTCACTGTCAAGCTTTCCTCAGCCTAACTCAGTCATCTTACCTCACAGCAAGCTGCACTTTACTCTTTGTACTACCTGCCTAATCCCTGAATGTATCTGAATAATATACGCGGAGTTTAACCCAGCCCTTTCAAACATTAATGTGCACAAGATTCGCCTGGAGATCTTGTTAAAATTGCTGATTCTGATTCTGTAGGTCTGGGGTAGGCTGAGAGTTGTCATTTCCAGGAACACCAGATAATGTTGATGGTTCTGGACCAACCAGCTGCCATTTTTGGAGTAGCTAGGATTTAACCTTTCAAAAGGTGTGATGATTCTGCTAGGAGTCTGTTACTTAAATAAATCAACAATTGGAAAGATCTATCAGAGAAATCAGGGAATTATTGTTCAACAAGTGGAGACTGTTTCTGTCTATTGTTTTAGCTTAGGGTTTTTTTGTTTGTTTGTTTTGGTTTTTTTAAAATTTTATGAAGATGACTCTGTTTTCTGGGACAACTCTATTCTGTTAATTTTCATCCCAGTGAAATGCAATCAATATGAGAAGAGACAAATACTGGTTCTCCATGACCTTTATTTTCCATCAAATGTAGAGCCAAATAAGATTCAAATAAACTGATAATGTTTTCAGTCCACTTCCTCAAAGTGGGTATGTTTTATCAAGGAAGAAGGTTTTTTTGTTGTTGTTTGTTTGTTTGTTTTTTTAATCATCTCAACATCCTGAGCTCAACATAGAAGCTGTGGTTATCCCCTGGGTTGACTGGCTTGCATTTCTAGAACTGAGAAAGTAGTTATGTGCCTTTTATTACTCTTCTGGGGCAGACGTTGTTACTAAACTAAAATCCACTGTGTATTTCCTTTTTGCTCATGTACAATGCAAAGAGAAGGCTTGTTCTAATCTATTATTTTGGAGATAAATTTATCAATACATGTGTGTATTTCTCAGGAGAACTCAATGATGGGGCTCACATTAAATATAAACAATTTTCATGATCTCATATCATAGTTGCCAGGAAGAATGTATATCTGGTGTCAAATATTTGGCCAATTTCTGCTCTGCAAGCATCCCCCCCTCCCAAATTGTTCCTCAATTTAGGGACTAAAATATGGGGAAGGGTGGCCTGAGAACTCTGATTAGAGACACATACCCAAGTAGAAAGCACTGACTCTAAAGAGATCATTGAAATGCAAAGTCACCTTTTAGGTAGAGACTATAGAATGCCAAGAGGATCATTAAAACATTATCAAAAAATTAAATTACATGACTTTCATGAGTCTTGAAAATGGCATATTTTATGTCAGTGGGTATCCAAAGTAGACCCCTAATTCTGAAATTCTAAACCAATATTTAGTAAGTATCTGCTTTATATTGACACTTTTTTAACTGGAGGCATTGCAGAGACAGTAAAGAAAAATGTTCTTACCTTCAAGAGCTTCTACTGTCACTAAGGGAACATACCTATACTCTGTCAGATGGTATTAAGTGCCATTAAGAAAAAGAAAAATATTACCAGGTGTAGGTCATGCCAAGGTTGAGTTGAAACCCAGAGGAAATGAGAGAGCAAGCCATAGGGTCAAAAGTTGAAAGAACCTTCCATGCAGAGGGAAGAACAAGTGCAAAGCACTAAGGTTGAACTTACGCTTGAGAAACTGCAAAGAAGCTGATAAGTCTGCAAGAGAAATGGCAGGGCAAGAGGGGATCATCATCCATGGAGGGCATGCGGGCAGAAAAGGAAAGTTGTCCTAAAACTGAACTTTGGCAGCCCTCCTCACAAAACGAAAATACACATAAAAAGACAGAATATGGATAAACTGTAGAATTTTTTTTATTTTAAAGGAATGGCAGAGATTTAGGCATGAAAGTGTGCATAGCTCACATTACGTACGTTTGATGACCACAGTTCTTTGAAGTAGAGTGTTCTCATTCTCATCTCGTAGCTGAAGGATTACAAAAATTAAATGGTGACATGATGCACCATCAAAGTCATAACCACTGTGGTGTCCTTCCTAACACAACCAGCACCAGTTGATTCCTAAGAACTGGCCAGGCAGGTGAAACAAGAGAAAAGGATTAATGCGTTCTTTTAAGTTCATAATTTTAGGTCTGAATATAAGCCAGAAAAGTTGGGACAGACACTTGTTCCACATTATTTCTTTTTTCTTTTGACATTCCATAGGCTCGGGTGGGTGGGCAGGGGAGAGAGTGATGCCATAACAGGGAGAGAGCCAAGTCTGGGCAAAGAATATCTGCCACCAAGACCAGGAGCCATGTGAGTACCAACTAAGTACCTGGAAACACCCAGAGGGAATTCAAATAAGAACTGATGTTCGCCTGTGCCAGGCAGGCACCTACCACATGCCCATCTCTGTAGTATCACTTTGGGGAAGGTGCTTTAGCAGCAGCCAGCCTGCCAGCCCACCATGGTCCTGTACAAAGGGGGCCTCTACTCTCTTACATCACAAGGCTTTATTCAACTCACAGTGTGGACAGAAGCTTCTCTCTCCAATCTGGGGCAGTAGAAAGTGCACAGAACAGAGTGGTACTCCACACACCTGGAGGCTTGTTGCTGGAGATGAAGGGGAACTCCCAGAATGGCCAAGTTGAAACAGTGGAACCACAGCTCAAAGTTCAAGCTTCCTTCTGACCTTACTCCATGCATATTTGCTATAAAAGAGTTGGACGGTGAGATTTCAACCTACGATTTCCAAACTTTGTGGTTTTTCCGTGATGCACCAGACTCCAATGATAAATTAATAATTGTAAAAGTGAAAATAAATGTGCAGAATATTTTCTCCACAGAAATTATAACTCTTTTACTGCCTTATCTTCTTACTTCTCTCACAATGCAATGATAGTGAAATACTAATAATAAAAATAATAACCAGAATTTATTCAGCATTTGATATGTGTTAGGCGCCGCTGTAAGCGTTTTGTATGAATTCCTCATTTAATCACACATTAAATTATTTAATTGCATCATCCATTAAAGTCCTCATTTAATGACACATCATACATCTCCTCCCTTCACTTTCTGTGCCTCAGCCACTTTAGGCCGCTTTATGTTCCTTTAAAGTACCAAGCTCCTTTCTACCTCAGGGACTTGGCACTTGCTGGTTTCTGTCCTTGAAATAATATCTTTGCTGATTCCTTCACAAGGCTTTCTTTCATCTTTCTTACTTAAGTTACTCAACTCAAAGTCACCTAATCAGGAGGTCCCTTCTGATGTCTACAAATAGTCTCTTCCATTCTGGTCCCTTTACACCACATTACTTTATCTTATACATATGTTTTCACTGTCCCTCTAAAATTGTGTTTTATTTATTATCTCCCTGTATGTGTTCTCCAGGAGAACATAAATATCTAGAGAGCAGGGACAGGCAGGTAGCTATCAGGGAAATGTAATTCACATCACAAGGTGATACCACATGGTATCAGTAGGAGGGCAGAATTTAAAAGACGGACAATAACAAATTTTGGTGAGGGTATGAGAAATTACATCCCTCCCACACTTCTGGTGGGGAAGTAAAAGGTCTCAGCTGTTTTGAAAAAGAGTCTGAGTTCCTTAAAATGTCTAAATATAGAGTAATTACATGATTCAGAAATTTCACTCATAGGTTCATACCCAGGAGGAATGAACACCTACATTCACACAAAAAACTAGAGCATGAATGTTCATAAGAGCCTCATTCAAAACAGCCAGAAAGTGGAAATGACTCAAATGTTCATCAATTGATGAGCGGATAAATTAAATGTGGTACATCCATACAGTATTGTATTATTTGACAATTAAAAAAATATTGATGCATGTTAAAGTATGGATAGATCGTGAAAAAATTATTCTACATGAAGGAAGCCAGTCACAAAACACCACATATTGTATGACTTCACCTATTTGAAATGCCCAACATAGGCAAATCCATAGAGACAATAAGGAGATTAGCAGTAGCCTAAGAGCAGGGTAAGAGTGGTTGGCGGAAATGGAGGGCAACCCTTGAGAATGGGGTTTCTTTTAGGGTGATAAAAATGTTCTATAACTGATGGTGGTTTTGTTTGCATAACACGGTGAATATACTAAAAACCATTAAATTATATGCAAATGGGTGAGTTGTATGATATGTGAATTATGTCTCAATAAAGATATAAGTTTAAAAATGTGGTCAGGAGTAATGGACTTTATTTTCAATTCTTTTGCCCAAACATAGAACCATTTTCCATTTCTCTTTTATATCGTAGGCTTCTAAAGGAGAGTTTCTTTCAAGGTAAGGTGTCAACAAAATGATATGAAACACACTTAGTGTGAAGAGTCTATTAAAGAATAATTAACTACTTTCTAAATTAATTTCCAAATGATGAATTAAAAATGGCAAGACATAGATACAGTATTTTGCGTCATGTCTATTAATTTCCATGATATCTTTCAATCTCTGTTTATCCGACTTCACGGAGGCATGTAAAAATCTCGAAAATTCTACCATATCAGCACAAATCATCCCTGTCCTGCAACAAAATTCGGTCTGAACGGCGTGTTTTGTCTGCAGGTTGGTTTCACTGGACATCTTGAACTGCTTTCAAACACTTGAAGTCGGAGATCCAAATGTCCCTTTTGGAATTACTTTACCCTTGATTTTTACAAACTTGTGTATCTTACAGGAAATTTAATCCATATGTTTTTGATTCATTTATACTTAAATCATCAAAATACCAGTCTCTTAGGGCGATTTGTTGCCCACGAAGACTATTGAGACTTTTTGGTAATCCTTTAGAGCATTAAAAAAAAAAAAGAAAAAAAAAGAAACCAGGAAGTTTTGCTTTCCCCAGAATAAACCAAAATGCTGGGGGGTTCAGTTTCAGAGTGTTCTAAACTTGTCCAAACAACTTCTCTCATCTGTAGGAGGTAGAGGGACAAGCAAGATGCTGGCAACCTGCTCACCGTAAGTAAAAGTGCTGAAGTTTTTGATGAGATAGTGCATGTGTCATTCAGAGCACATTTTACAGCACTCATGGGCTTTCAGACATTTTTGTCCTAATGAAAAGTTCTGAAAGTATTAATTTGCATGACTGTGGATGCTGTTCCTTGTCTAGTTTTATGTTTCCATATTAAACACTTTATTGCACTTTATTTGAAACGTGCTCAGTAATCATTTAAAATTTATTTTTCACATGAGATGTAAATTTATTTTTTACATGAGGTGTAAAAAAATTACTGCGCCTTTTATATACCACTAGTTCCATAAAAATGCGTTTTCCACTGGGTCGTATTCATTGTAGGTAAATTAGTGCTAGTATGATAAAAGAAAAAATAGTTTAGTTTAAAAATACTTTACTTTAAAAGTTAGTGGGATTTTTCAGCCTGTATTTTTCATAGTTAAATCAGTCTTGATCTTGATTAAATATATACCAAAGATGCATTAAGTGACATTCAACGTCTCAAATTTTCCTTCTTTCTTCATTTTTCCAAAATGAAATACTTAATCCTGTATTTACTTACTCTGTTCCATATGGATTGGCTACTACTGTTTCATCCCAAGTGTCCATCTGAGGATCAATTTCCCTTTTTAAGACGGTTACTTGATCTGACAATTAATAGCCTAGCTTTATACAATTATATATTTTTTTTTGTAGAATATATATGGAGAATTCCAAGTGATATAAGGATATTCTTTTGAAGTGTCTTCTCTAGTCTTTTCCTGTTGAATAGCATCCAGGATTTATAGAGATTCTGAATGTATGTTTATTTTTACATAATTTAAATTCCATGTTTAAAAAGAGCAAATGGAATTTTGTTTTTCTTTAAGTAATTGAAGTCTACACTGTATGTTCAAATGGATTAGGCAGTCATAAGTTTGACCCAAGTTGAAATCAATCTGATTTTTAGGTAGTGTTTTCTCTGAAGTGCTCTTGGAGATGCACTCTTTAATGGAAAAAGGACTTTTACTACTTGAAAATCATCAATATGCTCAACATGCACACAAGTTTAACCTTTGCCCTTATCTATGCATGACTGGGAAATATCACAATTGTTTCTCAAAACTACATGGAAACCTTACACTCCGAATAAAAATCAATGCTATAGGATACTCTAAAATAATGATTACTCCAACCCTAAAAAAATAGGTCTTTATATTTTTTTCATGTGGTAAAACTTATGATCATAGAAACGGATGGCATTTCAAAGCTGGCATTATTTTTAATTATAATAACTCACCAAATATCTTCTTCATATATTAGAATGAAGAAGTAAATCCATTGTCTTTAAGCTGCTAAATCCTTAAGATATCTTAGACAGGTTTCCTTGAAACAAGTATTTTCTTTCTTTCTTTTTTTTTTTTTTTTTGACTTTTTATTTTATATTGGAGTAGAGCCAATTAACAATGTGACAGTTTTAGGTGCACAGCAAAGTGACTCAGCCATACATATACATGGATCCAAAAACAACTATTTTCAATTATTTAATTGCTCACATGTGGCTGTTTTCATCATCCCATAGCATACTGGTGCAACGGATATTTATTTGTATTCACTGGTTTTCTATTTTACTTTTGTACCACAAGGAGCGTGAACTTTCAGTCATAATAATGTAGTGAGCTGAGACTGAATGTCTGGATTATTTTGATCGCTTTCTTCTTCCAAGTAGAATTTACAGTGTGAATCTTTTTTTTTTTTTTTTTTTTTTTTGCGGTACGCGGGCCTCCCTCTGCTGTGGCCTCTCCCGTTGCGGAGCACAGGCTCCGGACGCGCAGGCGCAGCGGCCACGGCTCACGGGCCCAGCCGCTCCGCGGCATGTGGGATCCTCCCGGACCGGGGCACGAACCCGCGTCCCCTGCATCGGCGGGCGGACGCGCAACCGCTGCGCCACCAGGGAAGCCCTACAGTGTGAATCTTAAATTTAGTTTCTTAGGTTCGACAAAACTGTTGACAAGGCATGTTTTCTTTAGGGAAAACATTTTCAATGTGCTACTTGTTTACAGTTATTAGCTAACGATGTTTCTGAATTTCTTCCTATCAAAAAAAAAAAAAAAGAACTCAATGCCATTTGTTTGATAATAAGATTACAATACTGTGGTCATCTGAATGAGAAATTTCTCACAAGCTCTTCACATTTGTCTAGGTTTGGTAAAAGATATAATGATATCACAAATAAAAAAATATTTGAAAATTTTTTCATGGATCCTAGTTGGTAGAAATTTGATATTGAGGAGGACTTCATTTTTAAGCTGAATAAATATTTCCTTCAGCCCAAAGGGTGGTATATAACAATTCCTGGGTGTGCACACAGATAAAGGTGAGAAAATAACCTCAATTTATTTGTAGCTTCAAAATCTTTCAGAAAACATTATGCCCAACTGTAGTTGAAACTATCTCTTTCTCTCTCTCCCTATATCATGTTTGTTTTCTTCTCCAAACTTCTATTGGTCCAATGCATGCATGATTATATTGAGCGATGGACCCACTCTTACCTCTGAAACCACTGAACGGTTATTCAGGAAACCTTCATTTTAAAGCTGGCGTTTCATTAATTTGCCTGAACTTCTAATGTATATAATAAACACATGATGTCTACTTACTTTATATACATAAGAATTTATAAATGAAAAATGCACATTTTATTTCAAGTGTTATCCCACTTAGAAGTACTCGAAGAATGTGTTATTATTACACAACTACATAAATATTTATAAAGTCTTAAACCTTTTGTTATAGTGTTTTTCTTAGATCCAATATTAAATCAAAAGATTCTGTTTGCCTTCTTTTCATTACAGAATATTAGAGGCAAATTAAAATAATAAAAATAATGTCTTTATTTCACCCCAACCACCTAGGTTCCTATTTAAGAGCTTATCTAATCATGAAATCTGAAACTGCTTTGTGGAAATAAGCTTTTCTATTCTGATAGCTTTGCCTCTCCGCTGCCCTGCCTACAGAAATGGATCCATGTTTTCTGTGAGCTATTTGCAAATGTGTGAGCCATCTGCAGCTGAATGATTAGTAGAGTGCAGGAATATGTATCCTGCATTTGGTCCCCATTGGCCATTTATTTCTGTTTTATTGTTTTAATTATAAAGACTAATCTTCATTGTGACTGTTATATGGCGTTAGTATGTAAAAAGTAGCCTCAAATATTCATGTACCTTTAAATTGCACTATAATTTTGAGAGGTATTAATCTGAGATTAATTTGGGAATCAGTGTTGTTGAGATGGGTCTGTACCGCATAGTAGTGCTGAAACTGGAAGTTACGTTTCAATGTTAACTGACTGTTACACTACAAGTAAACAAGTTTGTGTTCTTCACCTCATTGACTTGAATGAATCAGTAATAGATGTAATAGGCACCTCAGGACCAGATGGCATAGGGTAAAAAGTCCCCATGCATATCAGTTTTTCATCTCAAGTATCTGATAAATATGTTAACTTCCTACATTATGGCAATTGTTGAAATGTCTTAGCAGCTGGTCAGTTATCCTACACTTCAGGGGCCATCGGTGATGTTTATAGCTTAAGTCTCAGCTTTATATTTGTAGGGACGTTTAAAAAAATCTCTCTTTCTGAACTGTAATACAATACCATAGTTGAAAAACTGTATAAAATTATTTTATCCAGTTAAACAGAAGTTTGGTGAATTACTCTAAAAGGAATTATATAATCAATCTGAGAGTTAAGAAGAGCCTTCCTAAAAGTTAAAGTGTCAATTTCACAGGCATTGATTTGTCATTTCTTAAAACTTTTTTCCCTGTCTTTTGTCACTTTCCTTACATACACACGAACGCCAGCCCACCGAGTATAACTTGATGTTAATTGGTAAAGTGACAGTAGCATATATTATCGAAGAAATCATCTTTAACTCATAGGAAAGGATTTGTTTTTAATCTTTATGTCTTCAGTCCTCTTTGTAAAAGGTACTTATAGTTGTTTCTCTCCTCATATGTTTAAAAAAATTCTTCTTTTTAAATAAAGAACCCAATTTTTGTCAGTGATATCTAAAAGCTCATTCTCAAGTAAATGTTACTGCTGTCTTGGCAACCAAAGCAATGTTTTCGATAGTTTCAGATGTTATTGTGTTCTTGGAAAGCCAAATAAATATTTGCCTTGTCCATTTAATATGATATAAAAATTGACTTCCCATTTCTTCTGATGAAAGTTTAGAATCCAGAAGTGGCACTAACCCATAGTCAGGAATTTGTAGCACATTGAATATTACTGAGTTAATATGAAAAAGACCTAGTAAGCTCTTTCAAGCTTAATTTCATCACTAAAGATTGTGTCATATTCCCATATATTTAATACTTAAAATTTTAGTTGTAGCCCAGTGCTATGCTATCTAGGACACTTTATACTTGTGCTGAATTTGATGGCAGAATAGCAATGCCTGCTGCAGTGCTTATCTAAGTAAGAGTATCTCTGAGGATTTGTGGGTGAGAAGATGCTTTCACAGTATTTGCTCTTCTCTGATGTATGGGACTTTTATTCTCTTGGTTATGGTAGATTGAGGCGGTTTTTTTAATCTAAGTTGTTTTTCTGTAAAAAAAGAGACTATTCTTCATAATATGCAGTTTCACATTTGGTCCTAGAGAATGACGTTCAACTCCTGGAAATGGCAGAATAGATAATTCAGGAAAAGTCTCTTACTGAGGGAAATGAGAAAACACTGAATAATCTTTTAAAATTTGTAGGAATATCTTGAGAAGCTTCCAAGATCCAACATAACAGAGACACATTTGTAGACTTTAAATCCTCTGGGAGAACCTGATAATTCTGAAGGATAATGTGAAGACTTTGAGAAAAGTAGAGTTTGATAGTTCTCTGGTATTGTATGATAAAAATGTAAGTTCTGGATGCACCAAAAATTGAGGCAGTCCAACAAACCAACCTAAATTAGGGTAGGGTTCCTAAAAAAGCTCTACAATAAAAGTAAAGGGAACATGATATAGATCCCTTCTGGTAATGATTGAGATCCTGTTGTTGCTTGAAATAAGACAACATTGAACTGACTATATCCCTAGGCTCCTGACAGGGAAAAAACAACTTACTGAAACAAAATAAAACATTTCCTTATACCTAAATTATTTCTCAATTTTTTATTAACAGTATACTCTACCAGGCAAACAAGAGACAAATAACTTTTTAAAGAGAATAAAACAGAGCAAGTAAAGACAGATAATGGACGTATCACATGCACATTTGAAAATAATGATGCTTCATAATTTCAAGAAATAAAATATCCTATTAAGAATTTTCACAGATAATTAGAAAATACATTAAAAAGAACCAAATGGAAATAACAATGAACCAAGGGCAATTAGAACAAAATAAATGCATTTAGCAGCGGAGTAGACACAACTAAAGAGAGAATGAGTGAACTAGAATATCTGGAGAATGTACTCCTCCAAAAGAAAAGACTAAAGAATAGAAAGTATAAAAAGATTTCAGAGACACAGGGAATACATTGATAAACATTAATTATACATATAACTGGAGTTAACAAATGCAAGAAAAAGAGAATGGGATAGAGAGTGTATTTCTAAAAAATGATAATTTTCAAAAGTGAGTTATCAGGATACTATTTTAAAAGCACTACAATCTCCAAGGAGAAACACACACACACACACACACACACACACACACAAACACACATGCTACATCACAGTACAACTGTTAAAAAGCAGGGATTATGACAGAAGTCTTAAAAACATTCATAAAAATTGATATGTTATATTCAAAGGAAAATAGTAAGACTAAGATCTGATTTCTAAACTAAAACAATGGAAGCTGCAAGACAATGCAATTGTATTTTCAAAGTGTTCCAAACAAACAAATAAGCAAAAACGGTGAAATTCTGTCATCCTAGAGTCCCTTTGAAATTTAAAATATACTTTAAAAATATCTTCATTTAAAAAACTGAGAGAAATCATCACCAGTAGACCATACCAAGAGATTCAAAGAGCCCTGGTGTTTAATGCTGAGTCATTCTAGAATGTAAAGAGACTGAGCCAGATTGCTCGATTTCTCTTTAGGCATTGTCTTCTTTCTTCTTCCTAAAAGGCAGCTAGACACTAAGACAGACTAGATCTTTGGTTTGGGGCCCAAAGGAACTCATTTACATCCTATCTCTCCTTCTTTTCACATTCTTTCTTTCATTCTCTCTCTAGACTCCTATGACCCCCCACCCCACCCCTTTCTCTGCCTTCCTGAAATAACCTACAATTTGGGTATGATCTTAGAGATATATTTAGCTACTTTGGCTCAAGTCCTAAGTATGTCAATGAAAAGATATTCCAGATAGGTTGGGATTTGGGACAGAAGACTTATGTTCTTACTTTGTATATCTTGCATATATTCTATCCTTGAAGGACTGAAAGACAAAATGTCAGAGCAAAGGCCAGGATACAAATATGCCTGTGTTCCTTCCTACGCACACCATAATTTCATTCCAGTACTGTAGTTAGGGTGATCTGTAGTGATTTCTCCTTCTTTATGCCAAACTAAAATTGGAAGAGCAGTCTCCTGACACAGAAAACCTAAACATAGGTTTTCCTAATTCTAGATATAAACAAAGTATCTTTTTAAAATTTTGAGAGAGCCCCTTGCTCATACATCAGTTGCCTGATTTAAAATCATTCTTCTCTGAAAATATTTATAGAAATCCAAAATCTAAGAATTACATGTATCAATGAGCCTTAAAATCTAACACTGATTAAATTCTGATGACGGGTGAAGACAGTATTCCTTCCATGCATTAATTTATTTCCTAATGTGCAGTTATATTGTCTCTTTCCTGAAATAAGCACTTTTCAAATGACCTTTGAATTGATGTTCCAGGATCCCTAGATATCTTCCTTTCAAAGTTCCCCTTCCAGCTAACATTACTGGCATACGAATCTATAAACTACGTACTTGACAATATGACAGAATGTGTTTCTGTTTGAGAAGGGATGCTTATTCTTCTATTTTGCATTACACTCAGAATGAGTCTATTCTGCACTTATGACAATCCAGACAGACTTTCATGGGAAATACCGTGTCCCGTAGCCCAAAACACTTCACTATTTGACATGTCTATAAAATATGCAAGAGTTCTTAAGATGGTTTGAAAACATTTTTCTTTAGCATTTATAGGAAATAGGAATAGTATAGTAGCATAAAAATATACATTTAAATAATAGGAAACTCTTTTGGACACATAAAAATAATTTGGTGTCCTATCAAGGCCATATTATAGAGCTCAGTAAAAATAGATCGTATCATTTTAGAATGACAGTAATTTCTTCAGGAAGAAAAGTAGAAAACAAAACAAAACAAAACTCTAAAATAAAGTTGTGTATGGTAATGTACAATTTGCCTAAAATGCTCATTTCTATGAAATCATTATCATATCATTACTTAGTTATGAGAGTAAATGGGAAGAAAACAGGTGAAAATAAAATTGCGATTTTTGCCATTTCCTTAGGAGAATGTTGAGCTCCATTCAAAAAAATTAATAAACAGCAGTCTGAATGAACTTCAGTTGCAAGCTCCTGTCTACAAAACAAATCAGATAAAAATGAAAAAGCACACTAATTTCCTACCAAGTTAAAACGTGAAATTCTTTTATAGCTAAGAATTTATTCAAGGCAGGGAACTCTATGAAGGAGAAGCATTAAGTTGTAATGGTATTTTCACATTTATATTTATAAAAATTAAGAATATATGTATTGCAGGTTATGATAAAAATCCAATACTCACACTTGTACTTCTAATATTATGAAGTAATCTACCCTGTTCCATAAAGAACTATCAAATAAAATAAAGCCATCTTAGAAGACCCTAAGGAATGTATACTCTTAAGTGTTATGAACAACGCATGCAAGTATGACTTTAAAAAATAATCAAATATACTTTAAAACTATTCACATAAATAAATGTATATTAAGCAATTCTCTAAATGATCTGAATATTAGTTTCATAAGGTTTTGTGCAAGTAAACCTCACAAAAAAAGTATATTAAAAAAGGAGCTTAAAAAAGAGAGACACATAATTTGGTGGAGAAAGAGAAATGTTTCAGATTGGATATGAAACAGGTAATTGCTCAGTGGGGAAAGAAAGTGAGCTATGGATCTGAATTGAAATTAAAGTTGGCCTTTCTGTTTTGTCAAACACAACCGCCTTTTTTTGAGAAAATAAATTTGTTGATGCACGTTTCATAGATTTATTAATCTTATTTTGTACTTTCCTTAACATTGCTAACATTCGTTTAGGGCCCACCATGTATACAGAATGGTGAATTAAATCCTGAAGTTATCTAAATAGGAAAAAGCATACTACACAAAGGAACTCTATGGGAATTGGATGCTAAGGTTAAAAAGCAGAGCAGTGGAGAGTATGGGTTCCAGATCAGCCAGATATCATTTCAGATTCTGATACTCTCACTTAGTAGATATTGGTTTACAGACAAGTTAGTTAACCCCTCTGCCTCAGTTTCTCATTTGTGAAATAGAAATTGATGACAGCAGGGGCTTGGGGGTGTGATTTTTGTAAAGGTGCAGAGTTCAGAAAATTCTAGACAACCCTTTATAGGTGCCATTTTAACTAAAGTACTTGCCATTTTCCGTTCATGCATGCATAATGAGGAGGCTCTGGCCAGCCCTTCATCACTGGGCTCGTGTGGTTCTTATAATAATGGCTTAATTGAATGCTCATGAATTCCAGTAGGTATAGGGCTCTGAGAATGGAAACCGTCCTCCCCCATATAGAGCTAGGACATTGAATTCTAAAATTATAGACTTCCCACATAACTTACTCTGCACATTAGCATGACTTTACCATTCTGGCAAATTCTAGCTCAGGCAAATAGCTTGATTGTTCATTATAAGCAGTATCCATCAACTCTTCAGTGCAGAGCATTGAGCGTTTGTGTCCTAAGAGTCTTTGAACCTCTTGCTGCAAATTCATCACCTCTGTCCTTATCCAACCTTTCCCCAGTGTCCCCACCGAGATGACTATACTCGGCTGGTGTGACAGATATACTGCTGGGGAATGCAGAATGTGAAACGTTTAAGACTGCGAATTCCTTGTTTAAGAGGTATTCATGCAGCTTCATGATAGCATAGCACCATTTTCCAGTTTTAACATATTTTGAATAAAATGGTATTGATTGAGAGCTTCGTAAGAGTTCTTCTGAAATATATTCAAAGGCAGACCTCTTTTTAGTATCAGTAACAATTTGATATAAAAGCATTTACTAGACTTAAAAAGACAAAGTTCTACTATTAGCCAAAGAAATAAGATAAATGTGTGTGTCTTGGGCGGGTGGGGCATGTGGGTGGGCCTTAGAAATGTGCAGGAAGGAAATGCTTTTAAAACTGTAAATGAAGATTCATCCGTAGGGTGATGGCACATGAGGTCTGCCCTGGGACCCCCAGCGCTGTGAGCCTCATGTGTGCCTGGGATGCTGACACCAGCAAAACTTCAAAGCTGCCTAGAGGGCAATTTTGGTTTAGAGTCATTCTGTTCTTCCCACATGAATCTCCACTTTAAAAACCAAAATTTTCACACAGGAAACCAAACGTTTATAATCTACATTTTTGTTCCTTTTATTGCATTTTGAGGTAGTATTACCTCAGTTTATGTCTATTTATATAGTACATTAAATGCTGTAAATTACCGTAAAGTGAAGCAACATATCACACGGTGAGGTCGGAACCATAAATCATTACTATTTCCTGCGGCAAACAGATGTTCTTATTTTTAGAGTCACGTCAAGATTCATTTTGTTCTTCCAGATTGTTGAGCCAAACTTTAAATTTTCTTGTTATCAAAATGAACTATTATATTCACGCTGTCATTTATAAGCCGAGCGAAATGAGTTGCTCAGGCGTTCAAGGTACGTCAAATTACACACATCACTCTTCCACCACTGGCTTCAAATTTAAACCAGCTAAGAAGAAACTGTGATAGACTTTAAATGATGATCTTCTTCGGCATCATTATGTAAAGATGACGTTTTAACTTCTGTTGAAAGATCATTAGATACGATTTAAGCGGTGATGGCTTTGTCAGAAGTTTCACCGTTTATATCCGCAAAATCTGGCTTGGTGTCTCTTTGCCTTTGGGGATGGTATGTCATTGACCAGAAAATGAGTCACTAGAGAATCAGTTGTTTAAGTCCAGGTTTGCTGTTTGCTTCTTAAATTCATCAGTCTGTTTATCTCACCACCCCTTCTCGTGCCCTCTTCTTATAAAAGTGGAGCTTCATTTACGTGACTCACTTTCAAGGGCAACAATTGGCAGATCTGCAAATAGATAGACTTTATGTTTCCAGGGAAGGGCTGGGTAGATGAGAAGGATGTATCTGCAAATTGTCAGAGGTGTTTGTTAGCGACCCATCGGAAGAAGAGCAGAAATCAGCAGAAATACCGTGAAGGAAAATCAAAGGAACTACTGCGACAGAAAAATGTGCCGCATGCTTTAACACCATATCAAAAGGTAAATTTCACTTGTAAGAGGCCACACAGCTTCTGCAAAAATAATCTGTCTGTAGATAACATAGAACTGCATTGGAATATTTGGGGGTTTTCTTTTTTGTATTTTCTATGTTGATGAGTATGAGATTAAGTGGAGTGCGTTTGATAGAGAGTATTTAATTCATGATTAATTCTAAGTAGAAAGGCGCTGTTTAAAAGGTTATTCAGGCATTAACTCAATAATGTAATTTGTATGTGTTCAGGGTAATGACTGCTCTGAAATAATTTATATGAAGTTGAGGTAAAACCATGAAAAAGTACAACTTTCAGTTGACAAATCTATGGTCAGAAACTTCAGTTCTAGATACAAACATGCATTTCAAAATCTTAGAAAACATTTTGTGAAATTCTTCAATTTTCTCCTTTTCATTTTTGAATGGGTTCTACTCTCTCGGTTTCTGTGCCCTCCTACTTTACCGCTTCCTTTCTCTAATTCTTCTCTGTTCCCCTCTTCCCAACTCCCTAGTTTCTCTTTCTCTGTTTTCCTCTGTGAAGGATTATCCTTTCAGACATAAAGACTAAAGCACCACCCTCTACCTGTACACCAAAATAGGTAAAGTAATTCCTAGGTTAATTGTTGAAATTTATAAACTGAGTACCAGGGAAAACTTTTGATGTGGTACATATATACAATGGAATATTACTCAGCCATAAAAAGGAACGAAATTGGGTCATTTGTAGACACATGGATGGACCTAGAGACTGCCATACAGAGTGACGTAAGTCAGAAACAGAAAAACAAATATATATTAATGCATATATGTGGAATCTAGAAAAATGGTACAGATGAACCAGTTTGTAAGTCAGAAATAGAGACACAGATTTAGAGGACAAACATATGGACACCAAGGGGGGGGGGAAGGGGAGAGGAGGGGTGGGATGAATTGGGAGATTGGGATTGACATATATACACTAATATGCATAAAATAGAAAATTAATAAGAAACTGCTGTATAGCACAAGGAACTCCACGTCACTGTACAGTAGAAACAAACACAATATTGTAAAACAACTATACCCCAGTAAAAAAATAAATAAATAAAAACTTTTGAATTCCAAACACATTAGTCATTATTAGTATGATTATTGGCTATAATTGCTCATATAGATTATTATTTTTTCACAGAATAAGCCCTAAAGATAATATGAATCACGGAAAAATGTAATGATATCTTAGAAATAATGAAAGACCTTATTCAATGTAACCTACATACTGTGTGAAAATCTTGAGATTTATATTAATATAAATTAAACAGAAGAATTCATCAAGAGGCAGTTTCAATATGATTTTGTTTCCATTTCTATTGAAAATTACTTCAAAGAAACTTACAAGAAGTATAGTCACATCATCTTGAAATAAAACATGCTTACAAATTAAATACTTCTAGGTTTATTAACTCTTTCCACTTAACCTGGTGTCCTAACATGCCTGGGAACATCTCAGCACATCAATCACTGCAAGGAATTGATAGGACTTCCCAGTGTAACTAAATTACACCCAAGAAGTACTTATAATCTTGTGATTCTATGTTGTGGTTTGTATAGAGTGTAAATTTTTTTAAAAAAAATCATTATTTACTTGGAAGAAATGTTCAAGCCCTGTAATTTTGTTAAACAGTAAATGTGTTAATTCTACAATGAGCAACTCAGAAATCTATCGAAGGAAGGATGAGATAAAATAATGCAGACTTTGAATTTGCTCACTTGTACAAAAAATACTCCCCCCACCAATGAGTACTGAATTCTCTACATTGTGCAACTTCTTTTCCTGTTTGTTGTTCTGTTTGCGTGAAACTTACCATCGCATCAAAAAACATGCAAGTGTTCATTTTTGGTTTCAAAAAGATAAAATTGAGTACTTAATTTGACTCAATCAATTATGTCCAGGAATGTGTGCCAAAAATATTTTCTTATATGAATATCAAACAAGAATAAAACAATGGTGATAATTGTACCCAGAGCACTGCCAATCAAGAATGCTCTTTAATTCTCAGGTAGAGACTTCTTATATTCTAAAAATCGGCATTATTGACATAAAATGATTCCTTATTACAAAACATGCAGTACATGGAATCTGTAAATAAAAAGATATATTTATCAGGTACTTACTGATATGATTTTTGTCCTCAAGGAGCATCCAATTTAGTTGAGATGACAGAAATAATGAACAAGGGAAACAACACAAACAAGGAAAAAGGAATCTGTTATAAAATGCTGGGTTATCTGACTCCAGATAATTCTATCTGGACTAATGAACCTATGAATGAATAACTAAAAGAAATTATTCTGTACTGTATATATCAGATCATAAATTTATTCATACTTTTAGGAGATAAATATTCCAGAACCCAGGTTGGTAAACTTTTCTGCAAAGGGGCAGATAGTATTGTACGCACTGTGAGTTATACTGTCTTTGCGACAATTACTCAGCACTGTGGTCACTACTCAATTCTACTTTTATAGTACGAATGTAGGCATCCACAATCAGGAAATAAAAAGTGTGGCTGTGCTTCTATTAAAAAAAAATATTTACAAAAACAGGTGACTACCAAGACAAATTTAGTAAACAGTCAGGTAGGGAGGAAAACTAATGCTAAGAGTAGGTTGTAAAATGGTCTGTATGATACAGGTTGCCATGGGAGCCCAGGGCAGGTGGCTTTAAAGCAAACAGCTCTCCCATTTTCAAGACTTCCTTCAACAGGCTCAAAGAGACCCTATTTTCTTAACATGTGATTCAGGTATTTTACACATAAATTTTTGGAACAAAATGATAGTTTACACTTCTGACACTCACTTGTCCAGACTAATAAGAATTTTATAAGGTCGAGTATATTTTTTCCTCTTTTTAGATCAAAATCCATTCAAGTTGGAAGTATATCTATGTTATTCCAACCCAAATGTTGAATTAGCATCACATTCTAGAGCGAATATACTTAATATGCAATATTCCACATAAAGAAATTTGGCAAAGCTCAAACTGCTTCAAGACTATGTAAAAATTTACTGTGGTTCAGGATCTGACCATATACTGACACGTGGTTCATGAGAAGCCAAGTGTACTAATATAGCCCTGGACCCTTTGGGATGGTGGTCTTAGTGACAACAAGACAAAGAGTATTTACCCCATAGAAAACATTAAACTTTGAAGCCCATCCGTTATAAATAGCCCAGTTGCTGTTTCAGAAGCTGGACGGCAGCCAGAGAGAGAGGAAAACAGATTGAGGTGAACCACAGGGAGAACATGAAAGTGGGCAGAAGCCTATCCAAAATGAAAGAGTCAAGGAAACATAAACACGGGCATGAGGTGATGAAAACAGGAGGACAATCTTATGGGGTTACTATTCTATTAGCTTTCTTGGAAATTCCAGTATTTCTTCAACTGTACGACAATCTCTGATACCTAATGAGAAACTAGCAGGAAGAATTAGAGGAAGTAAGATATGAAGCATATAATATTCATGTAACATGCTTTGGCAAAGAATCCCATCTTCTGTTTTTGAAACAGTAGCCACGAGATGTAGAGGAGCAGAAAGGAAACAGACAACCAGACATTCAGTGGATCCAGGGGGCACAGGAAATGCTTAGTCAGTGCACATTTGTTGCTGAATTTATGGGACATCTTTAAAAAGTAGCTGAGTCTTCCCCACATGTAAAAGTAGCTACTCTAACAGGGATATCAGCATAAGACAATGTACGATTATACTTTTTAAAAACTACTACTTTAATCAGCTTTCTGTTGCATCAAAAAACAAGTAAAAGAAATTGCACTACTCTTTAGGCCACAAATTTATTTAAACCTCTTTCTGATATCCTTTTATAGGATAACTTGTACACTGCATGAAAAATAATTGATAAAAATATTTTTACTTTTTTCCACCAGTAAATGGAAACCAACTTGTAGACGTAGCTTAGTTAGTACTTCTCCTCAAATTAAATATTTTAAGATCAATCAGTTAACATCTTTCTTTGTGTACAAAATAGAGCACTAGATGTTCTGGAGATGTATAAGAAATTGGAAGGTACCCTTCAGATAGTTTATAATATAATGGATTAAGAGGTTTCTACCTTCAAACAACAATAAAGTGATCAAATGTATAGCATGATTGATTCTGTGCTCCATTTGTGTATTGGATCCTTTGCTTGTGATTGTAAGAATTAACCCAGGCAATTCCAAAGAGAATGTTAACAGCCTCGATGCTATTGCTGGTTCACAGACAACTTTTAGCATTTTAACAATTGAGATGGTTGCATTTACGACTTAGAAGGATGACAATTCAGAAATTAGTATTCCTTAGAGACTCATGGTAAGATTCAGAGATTTCCAGAACAATAATAATTTATTTTCCTTTTCTTGTAAATTTATTCATTTCCTTGTTGGGTAGTAATATTGAGGTATTCTTTTGACTGATTCAAAATAGTGCATGTTGTATATAAAAATAATTTCTATTTCTAAAGTATTTTCAAATGTGTTATGTCATCTCTAATTAGTGTGAAATCTTCACTTTACAGTTTAGAAATAAAGGTGCTAATATTAATTGATCTACCAATTTTTACAGAGTAAACTAATGGCAAATAAAATGCTGCATTTCACATTACTAACTTCTATTGTATGTAGAATTCTTTCTGCCAACTATAAAAAGCAGCATTTTTCACATAATGAAAAGCTGTTTAAATATGTAATATTTAATATGTAATTTAATAATCAATTCACTAAATTTCTCAGAAATTAAACAAATAAAATAAAATAAAACAATTCTAATTCTCAAGAATGGATGAAGTCATACATTGAGTTGCAACTATACATCTACTTAAGATGTATGTGTAATAGTAGAAAGGACTGCATTTATGCAGGATTTACTAAATTTCTCAGAAATTAAACAAATAAAATAAAATAAAACAATTCTCCTAATTCTCAAGAATGGATGAAGTCATACATTGAGTTGCAACTATACATCTACTTAAGATGTATGTGTAATAGTAGAAAGGACTGCATTTATGCAGGATTTCGATTAATACATATGACCAGAAGAATATATGATAATGCTTTTTGTACTCTGAATTTTTTGTTTTTTATGAATATCACTTGCCAGATCCTGTGAGGTGAGAAAGACTGGCTCAATATTCAAAATGAATTAATGTATTCCATCACATCAATAGGATGAAAAGAAAATCACATAATCGTAATAAGAGATGCAGAAAAAGCATTTGAAAAAGTCCAATACTCATTCATGATAAAGCCATTCAGTAAACTAAAAATTGAGGCAACTTTCCCCAACTTGATAAAGAATATCTACAAAATAATTTACAGCTTACATTACACTTTCTGGTGAGAAGCTCAAAACATTCTTTCTAAGATCAGGCACAGGAAAGGATGTCTCCTCTCATTCCTTTTCAACATTGTACTGGAAGTTCTAGCTAACGCTATAAGACATGGAAGAAGAAATAAAAAGTATACAGATTGTGATAGAAGAAATTGAAAATGTATTTATTCACAGATGACATGATAGTCTATGTATAAAATCTGAAATAACCCATCCAAAAACTCCTGGAACTAACCAGCGATTATAGCCAGCTTGCCAAGATACAAGAGTAATGTAAAAAAACCAATCACTTTCCTATACATCAGTGACAAATAAGTAGAATTTGAAATTAAATATACAATACCACTTACATTAGGAACGCTCAAAAAAAAAACAACTTAGGTATAAATCTAACAGCATATGTACAGGATCTGTCTGAGAAAAACTACAAAACTCTGATGAATGAAATCAAAGAAGAACTGCATAAATGAAGAGATATTCCATGTTCGTGGATAGGAAAACTCAATAATGTCAAGATGTCAGTTCTTCTCAACTTGATCTATAGATTTAATGTGATCCCAAAGTTCCAGCAAGTTTTGTAGATATTGACAAAGTAAATCTAAAGTTTATATGGAGAGACAAAAGACCCAGAGTAACCAACACAATATTAAAAGATAAGAACAAAATTGTAAAACTGACACTACCTGATTTCTAGACTTACTATAAAGCCACAGTAGTCAAGATAATGTGCAAAAGAATATACAGATGGATCAATGGAACAGAATAGAGAACCCAGAAATTGACCCCCATAAAAACAGTCAACCAATCTTTGACAAGATAACAAATGTAATACAATGGAGTAAAGGTAATCTTTTTAACAAAGAGTGCTGGAACAACTGGAGATCCTTGTGCAAAAAGAAAAAATAAATGTAGACACAGACCTTACACCCTTCAAAAAATTATCTCAAAGTTGATCACAGACCTAAATGTAAAATGCAAAATTATAAAACTACTAAAAGATAACATAGGAAGAAACCTAGATGACCCTGGGTGTGGTGATGACTTTTTAGATACAACACCAAGGGCATGATCTATGAAAGAAATAATAGAGAAGCTGGACTTCATTAAAAACTTTTGCTACACAAAAGAGAATGTCAACAGAATGAGAACACAAGCCACTGACTGAGAAAAAAATTTGCAAAAGACATATCTGATAAAGAACTATTATCCAAAACATGCAAAGAACTCTTAAAAGTCAACAATAAGAAAACAGTGAGATTAAAAAATGGGCCGAAGCCCAAAACAGACGTCCCGCCACAGAAGATATACAGATGGCAAATGACCAAAAAAATATATGCTCCTTCACATGTCATCAGGGAAATGTAAATTAAAACAACAAAGAGGTTGTTAAAATGGCTCAAATCTGGAACACGGACAACACCAAATGATGGTGAGAATGTGGAAAAATAGGAACTCTCATTTATTGCTGGTAAGAATATAAAATGCTATAGCCACTTTAGAAGATAGTTTGTCAGCTTCTCACAAAAATAAATATACTCTTACCATAAGATCCAGCAATCATGCTCCTTGGTATTGACCCCAGAAGTTGAAAACGTATGTCCACACAAAACCCTACACATGGATGTTTACAGTAGCTTTCTTCATAACTGTCAAAACTTGGAAGCAACCAAGATGTTCTTCAGTGAGTGAATGGATAAATCAACTTTAAGGCGGTACATCCAGACAATGAAATATTATTGAGCATTAAAAATAAATGAGCCATCAAGCCATGAAAAGACAAGGAAGAAGCTTAAATATATATCATGAAGCAAAAGAAGCCAATGAGAAAAGACTGCATATGGTATGATTCCAACCATGGAAAAGGGAAAAAATATGGAAAGAGTAAAAACATCAATCTTTTCCAGGGGTTGAATAAGCAGAGCACAAAGGATTTTTAGGGCAGTGGAAAACCCTAAAGTAAACTATGGATTTAGGGTGATAATGAGGTGTCAATGTAGTTTCATCAATTGTAACAAATGTACCACTCTGAAAGAGAATGTTGATAATTGGGAACGCTATGTGTGTGGCAGGGCAGGGTATATGGAAATCTCTGTACCTTCCCCTCAATTTTTCTCTGAACCTAAAACCACTCTAAAAACATAGTCTTAAAAAATAGTAATACCTGTATGGATGCTTGTCTTTCACAAGGTTTTGGATAGTTCAATAACAAGTGTTCTTTAAAGCACATGTTCATATATGTCTGAGTATAAAAACTTTATATAATACTAGTTAATTTTAAAGCCATATTTTCTTTGTTTCTAGATTATCATACCAATACATGTGTTATTTAGATAGAAAGGTAGGGAAGGTGATATAAAGTAGTATAGTGTATATGTTGGTCTAGGAAATTGTAAGCTTGAATTCTATCCAGATTTCACCCTATCTTGTTCAATAATCTTGGATAAATCCCCCAATATTTAGACTTGCTTTTCTTATATTTAGTCCAAATATTCTTTGATCTACAACATTTTAAAAACACTCTTGGCTTCTCGTGCCAACATAGTATAAATTAGAAGAAATCAGAAATAAGGAAAAACAGAAAAAAATTGGTGTGGAAAATGTTATAGTAATTCAAATACCTTAATAAAGACAGTAATGAGAGTTTCAATTGAGCCACTGTTGAGCAAAATTTTGTGGTGAAATTTAAAATTTCAAAAATAATAGCAGGACAGCATGAACTAAGAATAAGTATGAATATTTTCATCCTGAATCTAATTAGAGTAACAACATAGGTCAAGAGTCAGCTAGAATAAAGTAGGTAGAAACCAAAACATGAAATACATGGTGTCTATGTATTTATTTTTTGTTATAGTTATATTGTTAGTATGTCTTAGTGTTAGCAATATATTTTATTAGTAGTATGAATTGGTTGTTATTGTGTTGACTTAAAGTTTGCTGGAAAAAAGTAACTAGAAGTACATGGTCTCGCTTCCAATTAGTAGGATAAAATGGTGTGTGTTTGGGAACTAAGATGATATTGCACTGTGTTAGCATTTCCAGAAAATGCAGCAGACAGGTTGGGATTTAGACCAGGAAACGTAAGTGTGAAACAGAAATGTGGCAAAGATAGGGAGGGATTAGCCACTCGCCAGGTGTTTTCCATAGAAACAAAGAAGGATTGTCGTTATAAAAAAGACAATTAAAGGCATGTTTTGTATAAGGCACTAGAGCTCATCTGGAAGCAATGTGCAGTCAGGAAACAGGAGCTTGGTATGAGGAAAGGAACACAGCACATTTTCCAGTGAAATACCTGCAAACTTTATTATGCAAAGAGGCACCCTATCTGTGCAAACTGCCCGAGAGCTGTACCAACTTCAAGGACTCAGTATGAAAGTTTGAAGAAGAAAATAAATGGATGTGGTAGCATTCTCCTAAATTAATATAACAAAGATTCTAGGAGAAGGGAGGGGAGAGGGTACCTTCAGGAAGAAATGGAAAGAAATAAACCAAAGACTGATTTCAGGTTGAAGTGAGAGGAAGAAGACAAGGAAAACATACATCCCAAGAGAAAGACATGAGATGCGGCGGAAGAGCAGCAGGGCGAAGATGGATCTTGCAGAGAAAAGGAGACAGAACACATCAGCAGAGACACTGTTGCCTACAATCCTCAGATGATGGAGAGAAAGAGGGGGAGGAATTACAGTGTTAATTCCTCCCCCTGAATGAATGGATGGGAAACCAAATACAGAAGATGAGAATAGCAGGACCATAAGGAGACCCTCCTTTCCCAGCAGGCTGAATGCAGAACAAGATAAATCAAGAAGAAACACACGGAAAAAGTGTAACTCAAGGGCACAATGGTTAAAGGAAAGACGTTCAAAAGAGCACTTGAAGAGTTAACCACACCAATATAAGGAAAGGAAAATGCAGTCTATTGGAGGACGGATCAGAAGCAGTCCGTTCCTATAAACTTCCATTATGAGAAAGGACATGAGTCAATTCATCAGAAGTGATGGAAAGGTTAAAACAAACTACAGTTTAAAACAAAACAAAACAAAACAAAACAAAAAGAAAGAAAGAGGAGGAGGAAGAATGATCGGGGTGTGCTCTGGAGAGGACGAGGAGGAAGAGGTTCTCTCACCCAATGAGAGTTTGGGTAAACAGGTGTGTTTTGTTTTGCTTTAAGTGTTCTGGGCCACAATTTCCTTACATGTTAAGTGATCAGATGGGACTTCAGGATGGCTGAGGGCTCCTCATCCTCTACCTTCTGGGGGTTTGCCCTTCCATTCTGGCACTGCGGAATACCAATACAGAGAAAGTCAAAAAGATACAGCTTCTGAGTTACCAAAGGACATAGTCAAGCAGCTCAGAAGAGGACTGCAGTTTCAAACTTAAGGATTCAGGTAGAAATAGAGAAATTGCTTTAGTCCTAATGTTTAGGACTCTTCCCAGTGAAAATAAGTGAATATATCATACAGGACATGGATATATGACACAGTATAGATATTTAAAAGATTAGGAATCTGCAAGGGGAGTTTTATGATTTGGGGGAGGAAATTTCACCCATCTTTTAGAAAAATTCAAGAAAGTTGGAGTCTAATGAAAAGGTAATGATAATGTCAAGTGCTCTAAAATCAGTCTGTTAGTATGTCCCATTGAAGGAGGTATATCAAGATACACATGCTAATCATCTAAAATAGAACTACAGGAAGTTGAAGTGTACAAAATCATTGACAAAGTGTATAGGAAAGTGAGTATTGTAAACTATAAAGAGAAAACTAGCACTTTTTCTTGTCATGATATTGCAATAGCTAAAGCTAATTTCACACAATCCTGGCAATTTGGAAGTCATATGGAGAATGTTAAAAAAAAAAAGAAAAACCTCTGTTATAACAGGAAAACATTCAAATTTTTAATGTAGTTAATGGAAAGGAAGGCTTGCTTTCATTTTAAGATGTCACTAGTTGCATATCCAGGTAAAACATGCCATTAAATATAAGAAAAGAAATGGTAAAATAGATACTCTGTTTCTGCATTTAGTGACATACATAGATTGTTTTACAGTGAAGAACAAGAAACTAAAATAAGACTAGCAAAAAAAAAAAAAAACAAGTGGGGAGGAGGCAAATGAGAGAGGACTACAGATTGAGTCAGTGTAATAATACCGGGATAGATTTGCAAGGCTAGATCCCCTATCTAAGTACATATTACAGGGCAAGGATCAAAAGGATGATGGTGAGGGGCTGAAGAGATTTAAGTGGTGCTGAAATGGAAGATGTGGAGAATAGGGCATAAGAACCTACAGCATGAAAGGCAATGATGTGAGCTGACAGCCCAGCATCATTCAACATGTTTAAGGGTAGCCAGTAGCTAAGGATAGCTAAGGGTACCTTAGGGGTAGCTAAAGGTAGTTGAGGGTAGCTAAGGACATTCTACCTAATTGTAATGGCCTCATTGTTAAGACATTTGAGGAAGACCTAAAAAAACCACACTTTGCAATGGTACATGAGAGTAAGGGCAGGCTAAAACAAGTGTCCCTGCAAAATGAGAAATAGTACAGTATCAAAAAGGAGAAGGGGATGAGAATAGAAGACGCAGATCATTAGACTCATAGTCATGTAGGATGGTACTTCTCATATGTTCATTGCATACACATACCTGGTGAATTGTGTTGAAACATATATTCTTTGATTCCCCACTATGAACTCATTGGAAGTACAGACTCCATGTATTTCAATCAATTGCAGTTCTTGCTGTTGTGATTGTTTTCTCTCGATGTTCAAATTACTCATCTTTGGCTAATTGGAACCCTTCATGAGAGCCCCAGTGTCTTTCTGACATAAACTCATTAGATTTCTTTTTGGCATCTCTTGCTTTCTGGCACAACATTTCCTAGAAACACCATAAATATTTTCTGCCCCAGACTAGAATCACCTGTCCTTTAAAGCATCTTGGTTATTTTTGGTAAATTCCATTTCTGCAGGATTGCCATTGATTTGGGGACTTTGGGAATTCACGGAGCTAGTAAATACATACTTTAGAGGGAAAAAAAGGTCTTAGTAATAATTCTAACTGAATCAACTTCTTTGATTTTATACTTGAAGTCACTTTAAATAATTATTTTCTCTGGGTGGATATGTCAAGCACTCAGCACACAGGTATGTTCATTCACTAAATTTGATATCCAATTTTAGTGAACATCTGTTTTATTTCTGATTTAATTGTTTTGCATTGTAAAATGCTTGCATTATATCATAGGCAAAATAATAACATAAGATTCTTCAGAGATGTCTTATTCCTATTAATAACTCAACCCTCTTCTTTATAACAAACACATTCCTTATCTTGTCATTCATAGCCACTTTGGCAACATTAAGCATTCCAAACTTATCCCCTGTAACTCTGTAATATAAACTCTAGTTAAGCTGGTCTATGCATAACTTCAAACACGCCAAGCATGCATCCTGCTTTGTGACACTTCTATACTCTTCCCTTTTTCTGGAATTCAGAGCCTGCCTCTGTCAATTTTAAAAGTGTCCTTTCACCAAAGCCCATGATCCTTTTTACAAGTGTTGAGGTGGCTTATAACAAAGATATATGTAATATAATTATGAATCAGAAGTAAAAAAAAGCAGAAAGGAGGGAAATAGTAGAAATACAATATTTCAGCAAAATAAAAACTTTTATATGTGTTTTCTGTCTCCTCAGGCACCTAGATTGGAGACTATGTCCTTAGCCTATGTTTGATAAATAAATGAAGACTAAATCTCATAGTATATTCCCAGCATCTAGAGCCCTTTGGACATAGTAGTTTCCAGATTTACTTGTTGATTTTCTAGTACATCAAGAATTGTAAGTAGTTACATTTTTAGGTGACATTGAAGCAATTATATGATACAGACTGCCAAATTGTGTGCAAAAGTTTCTTGAATGGCCTTTTAAATAATGTATTCCCATTGCAATATTTAGGGTGTCTTAGATAGGATTCCTGGGCCCTATAAAGGAGCATAGCCTGTGTACTTTTCACTGGCAGATGGTTTTAGGAGCCACCCTTGTAAGGGAGGAAGAAGAGTGGGAATCGGGGGAAGCAGAGGCTGACCCGCTATATGAGAGTCATCATACCTCCACTTGATTCTCGAGTCCGCATGCGTGATTCAAGTTATCGGAAATCGACATAGGGTCAATGACCTCTTGTATCAGTCAATCACTGGGTGTGAGTCACCCGGTGAGAGTGGGCTTGACCTGACCCTCAGCAGTTCCCTGAAGCTGAGGGCAATCACCAGTGAAGGATTGAGCTGTGAGTCCTCAGAAATGCATAGTCTAAGAAGACAAGGGTTGGAAACATCAGCTCTGAAGAGAACATCTGGGCAAAGCACCATAGTATCCACTACATAGAACAATTAGTTATCGTGATGCTAGAGAAACATCATTATACTATTATTCTCATTATTATGGGTATTGCTTGATTTTTTCTATTTGTATATAAACAGTATAAATTGTTGAAACAAGACCTTTTAAGAAAAAAGGACTTATGCCCCATAAAGGGGGAAAATAAAGCTATCTAAATTTAAATAAAAACAAATTAATTTTCTCATAGATGGTTTGGGATATAAATAAGCCCCTGTGTTAGAAAAGCATTATTTTGAAAGACTTTTTATTTTGGGAGGAAAAAACGTAAGCTTTCTTTTGAAAATGTTAAATATTAATCTCCTATCCTATTGTTTTCAAATAAATTACATCCCCTTGTCATATTCTTGTCCTAATGTCTAATTTATTTAAAATGGTTTCTTATTGCATCCTCTGGTGAAATAAAAATATATGCATGTACGTGAAAGAGAATTGAAGAATCCTAGGATTACAGTGAATATTAGAATGACATGTGGGTCTGCCTTCCCTGGAGCTTTTATAAATAGATACCCATCTGTTTAGAACAAGTTTAATAAAATGCTGCCAGGGTATAGAATATATTTCTCAAGTTTTAGGTTCTCTGAACCCTCCTTTTAAAAGACAAGCGCTTGATATTTTATTGAATTTAAGGGAAGAAACCCGAAATTCTCTGGTCTTGATTTGTATTTAATTTATTAGTGTACAAAGAGGTGTTAGTTTGTTGTAAAATGTTTTTAAGTAGTTGTTTATAGCCAAAATGTATTTCCCACTAGATTACTTTAGTCTAAAGTAGGTCACCTTCTGGTTTAAATTAAGGAGGAGGTATCCTTTTATTTTTTTTAATTTTTTACTTTGGATTTCAATTTAAAACTGATTTCTAGGATCAAGGACATAAAGTTAAATCACCAGAAAGAAGCACATCATTGGAAATCAGATAAATGTGGTAGAAGACAACTTAGTTAGAACAGCACCTAAAAGGAGTTTAATTGTGTATCTTTTTCCCCCTTAATACTTTATCTGTGTTCTCTGTTCCTGATATCCTACTTATATTCATTATTTCTGCCTAAGGTACCCAAGGCAGACACTGGGAATAGGGTTGAAGGAGGGGGTTATAGTCTCGGGAAACACCATGATTGCGTATTGTGGGGCAGTTGTTGTAATACTGGGAGCTTTTAATTAAACATCAGAGTAAATACACTTCACGTAATCTTCCAAGTGTATTTGTTTGTGCATATATGGATGTGTTTGTGTGTGTTTTAACCTGACATTAAGTAGAGATATGTTTTTCAGGAGACATTTTTCATTTTCAAAACTAATTTCTGAAACATAAACAAGGGCAAATGGCAATTTTACCAACCTAGTATAAGGACAATTTTCAATGTTAAAATGCAAAAAAAAGTAAAGTAGCGTTTTCAGTTTCATAAAGTGGCTGATACATCTCATCATGATAATTATGAACATACTTCATTCTAATATTTTCCTCTTATGAATATATTCATATCAGCCTCACTGCAAATGAATAAATTACAATCCAGAATATACATTGTGTACTGCGAACATTTGAAAAAACCTAGAACTGTTAGTCTTATCTACTGGGTTTTATTAACAAAAGTGTCTATCTAATCACCATTCTTATTAGTGTATTTGAATGGCGTATTGATCCTCGTTTGACATAAATTACAATATAATCACATAACAGATTAGAGTATAACCAACTGCTAGTAAATGAGCACATGATGAGACAGACATGTGGGTTTCAGTGCTCAGACCTTATGAACACTTGCACATGTTCAGGAAAGCCCACTGGATAAAATTTATGTATTGCTAATGATTTTTATTGGCCCCTTGGCCCAACGTGGTGGCAAGCTGCCCAGGAATCTGAAGGAATCCTGTTTTCAGTTAGTAGTCAGAATGCAAAGAGTAATAAAACTCAGAAAAGGCATGGTGTAGTCAAAAATACATTTATCCAGGTACAATGCATCCAGCCAAACTTATGATGGTGATGCTTTTGCCTTGTTTTTTTTTCTGAAGTTATGGAATTTTGTCTCATCAGGGTATCCTGGCTAGAGAATCTTTGGAACAAAGTCTTGGAAAGTGCTGCATTATCCATTTGTGTGTGTATTTGTTTATGTTGTGTATCTGCACAATGTTGTAAAACGGCCAATAGGATCCACAGCTTTCCTTTTCCTAGTGAATGAATGATCTCTTATATTCCTAGTGGAATTCAGGCAAACCATTTAGCTTATATTAAAAACAGGCATTTGGATAATCCACAATTATAGATAATTGTGCATATGATCTCTCTCTTTAAAGGTAAGAGCAAATTTTCTGCTGAATTGTACTCATACAGACACGATATAGGGGTGATACAGTTAAAAGCAGCACATCAGCTTTTCATTTATTTTTTTATTTATTGACTCCTTACTTGTACTTCTCATTATGAATTAAAAAAAGTTTTCTTGAAGTTATTTAAATTTTGCAAACATATATTTATAAACTTCATTACGTTAGACTCTTTTTCAAACAATCAACTAATGGGAGTGTGAGAAGATATTTGAGGAATCTGAATCAGTGGCTGAACAACTGATGACATAAAGGAATTATTATTAATAATTTTAGAGAGATAATGATATTATCGTTATGTGAAAAAATAGAGTTGTGGTTTAAAAATACATAATTAGGTCTATAAAGATGAAACTGTAAGTATCTAGGATATTTGCTTTAAAATAATCAACTACAGAGGTCAAGAGAGAAAGGAATAATTGTGAGTATAGAAGAAACAAGGTTACTTATGAGAAGATATATTAGTCAGGGTTCTTCAAAGAATTGGAACCAATAAGATATAGATAGATAGATAGATAGATAAATGATAGATAGATATTTATTATAATAATTGTCTCATGTAATCATAGAGGTCAAGAAATCCCACCATCTGCCTTCTGCAAGCTAGAGAAACAGAAAAGCCAGTGGCGTAATCTAGGCTGAGTCCAAAAGCTTGAGAACCCGGGGGATTAATGGTGCAAGTGCCGGTCTAAGGCCCAAGAACCAGGAGCGCTGGTGTCGAAGAATGGAAGAAGATGGATGTTTCAACTCAAACAGAGACAGAAAATTCAGCATCCTCCGCCTGTTTGGTCTATTTAGGCCTTCAACAGATTGGACGATGCCCACCCACATTGGTGAGGGTGATCTTTATTCAGCCTACTGATTCAAAGGCTTACCTCTTCCGGAAACATCTGATAGACACATCCAGAAATAATTTTACCAGATGAGCACCCCTTAGCGCAACTGAAACTTGCACAAAAAATTAGTCATCACAATGGACAAGTGTTGGAGGTGGGTAGTGGGTACACAGAGATTAGTATACCACTACCCTTTTTTTGTGTATGCTTGACATGTATATGTTTGTATATGTTTGGCATGTTCATAGTAATGGTTATATTTTTCCTTTCTTTTTTGGTATATTTTTAAAATAGGGAGAAAGACCGTTTCATTTGTAAGTCTTGCTACAAGGCAGGTATTCAGAAGTTTAACTCATAAAGCCTCAGATGCCTTGGAGATGTCTAATCTAATCTGGCTGTTTTCCATATACACAGGCCAATCCAGCAGGCAGGCAGCTGTTCTCCAGTAGAAATCACACACAAGCTTAGCAGGGAAGAGAGAGCTGATGACCTCTGTTTCTTTAGATGTTGGTGAATTGAATCAGGCCCCCAGCTAGTAAATAGTTACAAACACAAGGAGCAGTGTCCCAGTGCCGAGAATGGGAGAAGAAGAAGGTTGGTACCAGGAACTAGGGAGGGATACTGGATTACAGCAAAACTTGAGAATAATAACAGGGCTCACATTCTAGCTGGGGGAAATATAAGGCACCTGGGTATCTAGGCACACCCTAGTAATTAATACTAGGGCAGGAGACCAGCTATGGGCTGGCAACTGAGGGAGGCCCCTCAAGCAGCCAGGATACTGTACTTTAATAACAAGACTAGTGCCAACATACCCCAATTCCCTAGCGGTGGCAATTGTCTTTTAAATTTGTGTCAGGTATAGTTAAGATTATCCCAGTTACTGTAAGGATTTGGGCCAGTTGTATGAAATTCTCAATACCTGTAAGCCTTTAGGCTAGTACAAGTAAGGTTAGTCAGCCCCTGTTCTTCTGTGACCTTTGTGAACTCATTCTCAAGCTGTCCATTATTTCAGGGACCACCCCGATCAAGGGCATGCCCTATGTGAGACCCAAATGTCACTCATTTGCCCAATGTGTTCATTATTTGCAACTGAGTGTGTCAGTTTCTTCTACTTATGGAGGAAATAAAATTAGTATTCACAAGATAACAATGACCAATGATCCTTATTAAATATGAGGTGCTTATTTGGCACATAATATGAGTTCAATGAAGCCTTATTAGTATCAATAATGAAGGAGAAATAAAAGTTTTAAAATATGAATAATAAATAACTTATGCAATGAGCAAACAAAAGCAAATCCTAAATGCTTATTCAGTGAAATAGTCATAACTATCTTAAAATGGAACTGTATATGCCACGTGGCAGAGCCAATGGAAAAGGGATACCCGAGAGAGCTGTTGAACATATGGCTTCAAATACCTTACTTAAGCAGGTAGAAATAAAGTTCACAGGAAATAAAAGCTAGTATTAAAAAAAAATGAAGCATGCAAAATAAGGATGATAAAGCAGCAAACATGATAGTCATAAATTCCCAGAATTTGGTTGAATGTGCAGAAAATTTAATAAGCACAGCCATTATCAAAAGTGCTGAGAGTAAGCAGGAAGGCAGCTCAGGAGTAGGGATCCTTGAAGGGATGGGGGCAGAGCTCTGCCAGTGCACAGAAGCAGAGGTGCAAGCTGAGAACAATGACCTTTTAAAATAGATACAAATGACCTACTTAGAGGACACTGAAAAGATCCGAGTTTAAAGAAGAGCTAATAGGAAAAGCTCAAATAGCAAATGTGAAATCCCTGAAATTAGAGACAAAAGCCTGTATTATAGGATGAAAAAATATCAGCAGATGTACATTCAGGCTCTTGTAGGCATGTGAAACACCTGGTGTGTCCCAGGTCAGATTTGTATTTTCTTTTGCCAAATCTGCCAACTCCAGTATATGTACATTAGTATTTTCAGGTTTGTGATTTTTGGTGAATGCTGAACCAAGCAATTATAGAACCATTAGGTAATTCCCGCTAGACCAAAAGATCTGAGAAGAGGTTACTGCTTCACTCTTTCTACTGGTGTGAGCATATCACAAATCAAGTACTTAGCACACTGTAAGTACTTAATTTTAGTAACTTAATTTATTAAAGAAATGAATTATTTCTACCTTTATGTTTCAAAATTGTGATGTTTATATTACATTGTTAATTGTAATTTGTGAACAAAATTATTAATTCAGCTATGCCTCTGATAATTTCTTATATAAATTTAGACTCAGTCTAAAAATAATGTTTTGCAATTTATTAATGTAAATAGTTGTATAATATGTATGGGGGTTATTATACATTGAAGGAAATTTGTTTAACATTAATTCTGGTGGTTGTAAGACTCATAATAAAAGTACACAATCTAACACACCATTGTAAAGCAATTATACTCCAATAAAGATGTTAAAAAAAAGAAAAAAGTACACAATCCAGATCATTTTGCCTTTCATGACTGGCCAAATAATTCAGAGGAGTGACATGTCTCCATTTCATAAAGACCAACATTTGTTAAGCAAATACTTTTAAAATATATGCAATTGATGAGGGAAAGAATTCTTCTTCATTCTCTTCTTTATATGAAATTTAGCCCAGTTGGGATGTGAGCATAAAATACCAATGGACACAGATCAGAGTTATTTAAGAATTAGGGAAGATAAACCAATAAAGTCTTGTATTATATTCTGAAATGCCTAGTATAGTAATAAGTCCTCTAAATAATTGGAACATCTGGGGATGAAATGAGAAACCAAGAGATGCTGCAAGATTCATCTGCTGAGTCCTCTAAGTGAGCATACTATCCCTGTGTTTGAAATTTTTTGACACTTCCGATAACCCAAGCTGTCTCATTTGACATTTGCATTGTTCCTTAATCTTCATGTATTTTTTTAATCTTGTATCTCCAACCAGATTTAAATCTTCTGGATGACAATTATTAACTTGATATTCTTTTGCCTTTTCAATGCTGCTGTCAGGTATTAGGTGCTAATTTAAAACTAGCTAATTGAATATAAATAAATCCATTAAAAGAAGCAGTAGTACATATATACTTATAAGATGTATTGAAAATGCAATGGTCCTTTCTCCACTGATTGACCATCACTAAATTTTAAAGTGAGTCCCTTGTAGGAAAGCATGCTCACTAAGAGACTCAATTGTCTAGAAAGAGTACAGCAGCCTAATTTCCAATTAATGACAAGGTCACAACACACATAGCCTTTTAGGAAATTAGATATCAGTGAATGGTAGATTTTTCCTGCCTCTGTGGTCTTCTGCTGTACTCCTCATGCTGGGTAAAGTGAAACTCTGTCTCTGGTCAAGAGGGGAATGGGAAGAAGTGGGTTGGCTGGAGTAGCCACTCTAGAAACCTCTGATGGAGATACAGACAAAAAGGTTCGCGTCTGGGAGTCTTATCCTGGAGATGATCCAACGTTGAATGGTGGCATATATCCTCAACTAGGCTAGAAATAAGTACATAGCACAGGGGGGACATGGGAGCGGTTTGTCAAGATGAGTAAGGGTGAGAAGTAATGAGAAAGAAGGGAGTTGCCAGACATGCGTAGGTGGGTTTGATTTAAGGTGGTCCCACTCTCTAAGAGTGCAGGCAGACTAGAATTATTTACAGGGAATAGATTCAGGATCAGACTAACTCAGAAACAAACAAATACAGTGGTTACTTTATTGTTGTCTGTTTGTTTTATTTTAAATGAGTCCTGCTCTTTAGTACGGTGAAAAGAAACAACATATACGATCTGTTGTAATCATAGGTACATACACATTTCAGTTTTACGTTGAATTGCTTCCTGTGATTACATGTCAAGAAGCTCATTCCAAAATATATTATGAATTTTAAAAATTTGCTCCGGGTTGTAGTTTGAAAATCATCAATCCTCCTCATCATCATCACCTTCATCACCAAAATCTCCTTGGCTACTTTCAAATAATCTGCAAGAAAATGTTATTTTATATCGTGGGACAAAACCAGACTGCACAATTTACACAGAAGATCAATGAACACAAAGAAAAACGCATGTGGAAATTGATACCTTTCATATTAGTGCACAAAGTTCTTCACTCTCTATGTGTTCACGTTTTCAAAGCCAAGACCAATCATCAACCATTACTAGCAACATAAAAAGATTCAGAGAATCACATCAAGGACACAGTACTAGTTAGTAAAACAACAAAGGCAATATTTGATCTCGGTTTTGGACAGAGAGATTCCACTTAAGGAAGACTTGATACTCTACTGTGGCATGGATATGTTGACAAACAGCAAACAGGAAAGAGGAGAAAAGCTAAATAGCGATTGCAGTGTCATTGCACACTTTTATTCTTGCTTTTACATAAGCATCATAATATACATTACCTATCCTAACGCTGGAAAGAATCTTAATGCAGCTGGGAAGCAAGTACAGCTTCACAGACCCTTTCATTACTGCTCTTGTATCATCAGCAAAAGCATTAGGGACAATTACTATCACATGTCTCCATATCTTTATTAAGCATTTTTGACCAAGTTAAAATCTTACATTGTTTCATTTACCCTTTTACTACAAAGCGTATTAATATTACTTTCTCTACGAGAACAATGAGGTACAGGGTTACAACGATCTCAGTTTTAATTCAGCAGAAGGAATAGAAGAGGCTTATTTCCTAAGCCAAACAATGAAAACAGGTTTGCCAAACGTGATTATTATCTCTTAGCCTGCCAAACATGGTTATTATCTCTATATTCCTACATATTTTGGAAACGCACTCCAATAATACACGTAGAAAAATCATTACATTTACGGCAGGGTCAGGTAATATGCATAACGTGCTCCAGATTTTTCCTCTCTTTCCATGAAAAGTTACTCCTGTAGTTCAAAGGGTTGACTGTGTCTAGAAATGACCTCTTGATCTACAACAGTGACCAACTTAACGATATCTCTTGCATCATAATCCCAAGCTGCAGATGTTTTGCTCGACTTTGATCCAGTGAGTCCATCTTTTCATTGCAACGAAAAAGGCATTAAGGTGGTGTCAACCCCACGTGGAATAAATGGGAGAGATAGAATCCAGCTCTTTCTGTAATTATTACCGAGAGAAAATACTACAAGAAAAGTATATACCTACCACTGGTCCATAGTAGGTATATATGAAAGATGTAATTGCATTTCTCACAAAAAGTAGGATTTGCCCTGGAGAGCTCTGCCAAGGTTCTGGAGTCTGGATGTAAACCAAGAACCTGGCATATCCCTATGGGGTAATATTCACATTATAAAATAAAATTTATGTATTTACTTAATTATGCCATTTGATGCCCCTTCAGATTCATGGTCAAAGTTCAACTCAACTAAATATCTTTGTGATGAGTGTACTTCTCAGACTGAATGAAATAATTTACTGATTTTCTAATCACGAATGAATCAGAAATCGATTAAATGTTCATTAACCTCATGCCACGGACAGTTAAGAAGGAGACTGCAATAAAACATTTCTAGGTTTAATCAATATTTTTCTTCAACTGGAATTTAGGGAAGAAAGCATCAGAGTACAGTTAAATCAATAATGTGAAACACGTTTTATATGTAGAAGAGTGACTAAACATTTTTATTGTTACTGGTGCTGGAACTAGTGGGTAAGGTTAAACTAAAAGGCAAGAAGCAAGACTATTATGAATTTCCTTCCTTTGAAGTTTTGAATAACAGGCATAATTTTGACCTCCGGCTTAGTGATTGCTTCCAGAGAACTGCTAATGAGGATTAATAGCATTAGAATTGTCTTGCAACACACACACACACACACACACACACACAAGATATACATATACACAGCATATGTGTGTATACATATACATATGCATATGCTTTAATTGTGTTAATGAAATCACAAAAACAGAGGGTTTTGTTGCTGTTGTTTTGTAGTTCTTTTATTTATTTTTTCCTTCTCTAAATAACGCAGAATATTTTCCCGTGGCTTGAATTCCCACCTCTTGAAACGTCCCCTATGACTGGCTACATTGGTGACACCCATTTTGCATTAGGATCGAAAATTACATCCTTCCTCGGACTGCTCGGGCTCTTTGTCTTCCCTATATAGAGACAGCTACTCTGGATGTAACTTTCTTAAAACTTCTTTCCTACCTAGTATTTTCCCCGTAGATGTCATTTCAGAGATAGATTCTGCCTCATTTCCAAATCACGACAGGAAAATTTAATGTGGCATCAGAATTTAGGATTAATTAGATGGAAGCAGACTTTTTCACACAGGTAACTCTCCCCTAGAGCATCACTCTGCAGCTGAACTCCAAATATTAGCCGGTAGGAGATGCATATCTCTTCCCAGGGGAGTGTTGTTACTCATACCGGTGAGCAATGCAGTGGTTACCGGGCTTTTTCAGATACTGAGAGTAAAAGGTTTTGACCTCCCTTTTCTTCCCGCTCCTTCTCCTCCTCCTAATCCTCCTCCTTCACCTTCACCTCTTCCTTCTTATTCATCTTGCTTTTCTCTTGACTAATAAAGGGCAGCTTGACTAAGCCTCCATCAGTTAGCAGAATACATTAATGAAAAGTCGAAGAGCTAATTTTTTCTCCATAATAAAACTAAGGGGATTGAATTTCCAGAGAGAGATCATGCGGAGAAGACCCAGAAATGGGGAATTAAGGCATCTGGAAAGAGAATGAAGTGATTCACCTGGAGATTATAAAATCTCTCAGCACAAAATTTTAGAGAATTCTTGTACGGAGTTAATGTAGCCTTTGTTGCATTTAAGATAAGGGTCTGTGCTCTGTCTCTGAAGTGTCATGGTGTCACTGAAATGGGAAGAGCAAGTGGAATGACCAGACAATGGCCTTGGAAGCAGAAGACTGTATAGAGAGCCACCAGAGAATAGGGAAACTCTCCCAGCTTTGAACACCCCTTTCCACCTGAATCCCAGGAAAAGAAGTTGGAATGGCAGGGATCAGCCCTAGCATGTGGAAGGGATTAGAGCAAATTTCATTTGAATTTCAAAGGATGGGATATTACTGTTGACATTAGAGTTATATATAGGGGGAGGTCACTTCTTAGATATTGAGTTTATAAGAAAAATATGAAACAAAATTAGCATGCTGAATTATTAAAACTTACTTATTGCAGAATTATTATCAGTATTTTTATGTTTTGAGCTCACTATTTTTTTAGCTACTGTTCCATAGCTAAGTATGTATTAACTTGGGGAGTGATTTTGCATTGTTGCTTTTAAAGGCTACTGGTACAAAGATAGTGTGTTGGTTTTTTTTTTGTAAACTAGTGGAAAATTCATACAAATATGTGTAATATGTATTTTTATCTCACACAAATTTTGTGTTGATAGTATGGCAGTATGTTATGTTTGTGTGTGTGTGTGTTTTCTTTGTTACAAGTTCTTGGCCCCAGGGTCCTCTGTGTGTTAAGTGGGCTAAAGAGTAGAGTGGGTTCATCTCTGGATTAGGTCAGGGATCAACAACTATGACCCTTGGACCAAATCCAGGCCACACCCATCTTTGTATATAAAGTTTTACTGGAACACAGCCAAGTTGATTCATTTGCATATTGTCTATGGCTGGGTTTTTTGCTGAAAGCAGAGCTGAGTAGCTGTGACAGAGACCACACGGCCTGCAATGCCATAAATATTACTCTCTGGCTCTTTACAGAAAGAGCTTGCCAAACCTGGGTTACACTTTCCCAACTCAAGAAAGAGGGTCTCCTGTATCCCTTCTAAAGCCAGATGCTAGATCCGGTGACATGAAATGGCATAAGACACAGAGTACTATTCTGTGGACAGGCCAAAGCCAACCTGTTAAATTCCATCGTGTATAATATTTTATTTATAGAACATTTTGGAAAATAAGTTTAAAATAATAGAAGATGCATTTGATTTATTTAGATCTTTACTCTTTTTAAAGATGATACTATAGACCATTCATACATATAGCTATGAATATATATCTATATATGTAGATATATACATTTATATACATAATCAATTCAGCTAAAAGTTTTTAAGGATATTCTTGTGCTGTATGTCATCTATATGATGGGAAGAAGAGCAAGTGGAATGACCAGACAATGGCCTTGGAAGCAGAAGACTGTATAGAGAGCCACCAGAGAATAGGGAAACTCTCCCAGCTTTGAACACCCCTTTCCACCTGAATCCCAGGAAAAGAAGTTGGAATGGCAGGGATCAGCCCTAGCATGTGGAAGGGATTAGAGCAAATTTCATTTGAATTTCAAAGGATGGGATATTACTGTTGACATTAGAGTTATATATAGGGGGAGGTCACTTCTTAGATATTGAGTTTATAAGAAAAATATGAAACAAAATTAGCATGCTGAATTATTAAAACTTACTTATTGCAGAATTATTATCAGTATATTTATGTTTTGAGCTCACTATTTTTTTAGCTACTGTGCCATAGCTAAGTATGTATTAACTTGGGGAGTGATTTTGCATTGTTGCTTTTAAAGGCTACTGGTACAAAGATAGTGTGTTGGTTTTTTTTTTGTAAACTAGTGGAAAATTCATACAAATATGTGTAATATGTATTTTTATCTCACACAAATTTTGTGTTGATAGTATGGCAGTATGTTATGTTTGTGTGTGTGTGTGTTTTCTTTGTTACAAGTTCTTGGCCCCAGGGTCCTCTGTGTGTTAAGTGGGCTAAAGAGTAGAGTGGGTTCATCTCTGGATTAGGTCAGGGATCAACAACTATGACCCTTGGACCAAATCCAGGCCACACCCATCTTTGTATATAAAGTTTTACTGGAACACAGCCAAGTTGATTCATTTGCATATTGTCTATGGCTGGGTTTTTTGCTGAAAGCAGAGCTGAGTAGCTGTGACAGAGACCACACGGCCTGCAATGCCATAAATATTACTCTCTGGCTCTTTACAGAAAGAGCTTGCCAAACCTGGGTTACACTTTCCCAACTCAAGAAAGAGGGTCTCCTGTATCCCTTCTAAAGCCAGATGCTAGATCCGGTGACATGAAATGGCATAAGACACAGAGTACTATTCTGTGGACAGGCCAAAGCCAACCTGTTAAATTCCATCGTGTATAATATTTTATTTATAGAACATTTTGGAAAATAAGTTTAAAATAATAGAAGATGCATTTGATTTATTTAGATCTTTACTCTTTTTAAAGATGATACTATAGACCATTCATACATATAGCTATGAATATATATCTATATATGTAGATATATACATTTATATACATAATCAATTCAGCTAAAAGTTTTTAAGGATATTCTTGTGCTGTATGTCATCTATATGCTACATTATACAAAGTGGGCTATCTAGTAGCTTCAGCTCGGTGGATAGAAGTCAGCTGTTTTTGCCCTTGTGATGGGAACAGTATATATCTAAAGAGACAAATATCTGTATTCTAATAGTCCAACTATCAGAAGGGTTTGTATTATAGGATATAGAAATAAAGAATTGCACTCTAAGCAAATTGAAATTAATGATATCTTGGAATAGGCTGGACAATAAACACATCATAGCAGGCACAAACATTGCCGTTTGAATTAGGATTTTTTCAATGTTTATTTTCTGATGCAAAATCTAGAAATGGAATCAACTATATATTAAAGAAGCACAAATAGAAAATAGAATTTCCTTTAGTCTTTCCTCTTCTCAGCAGGCATCCTGTTGCTGTACTTCTGCTGTGAACAGGAGTAAATCAACAGTATTTTTGAAATGTTTGCCTAATTTTAGGCAGACTAGACCGTGCTAATATCCTTGAATTTGGGGACCAGTCTAATGGGCCATTAGATTCCAAGTTCTATCTTGAATAATAATGGCAAAGAGTTTTTGGTGGAAGGAGTTCTATTACCAGAATTCAATTACATGCAAAAGTGAATCTTTTTCTAGCATAACAAGTGCATATTTTTGCCATGGCAAATGCATTCAAATGTACCCAATTTTTCTTTTCTCACAAGTGGGGAAAAAACTAACTTCAGGTTCCTTTCTCAAATTCCTGATTTCTACTCCACATTTTCAGATGAGAACATAAATGCTGAGGATGAGTAGATTACATCTGCAAGTAGATGTCTTGGCTGAAGCAGGAGAGAATTCAGGATTGACATAGCCACTCTGTGCACCTTCAGGAAAAGAGACCGTCCACTGGGGAAGGGATGGATTAGGAGCTTGGGGTTAGCAAATGCAAACTCTTGTATATATGTATGTACAGCTGAATCACTTTGCCATACACCAGAAACTAACACAACATTGTAGATCGACTATACTTCAATAAAATAATTTTTTTAAAAATATGTGCCTTTATGATAACAGACATACTGAGTTGCTTTCCAGAAAAACAAACAAAAACAAAAATGAAAACCTTAAGAATCTTTGAAACATGACTGTAGATTTGGCCTCAAGAAAGGCAACGTGGGACACAAAACACTAACATGAAAATAATGTCTTCTACAGACTCAAGATTAAGAAACCAAACAGCTGGAATGTATCAAGCAACAAATATCGAATAAGTATGTTTACAGTTCATTTTATCTGTAAACTTTTTACCTGGGAAATAATCACATTGTGTTTATATCATCACTAATTAGAAAATTGACAGATACACTTACAAAGCAAGGCAAGGGTAATTTTTAAAACAATAAAATATTATTTCTAACACATTTAATATATCTTAGGACTATATGTATAGATACAACTTCCATGTTTCATATACATGTAGGGCCGTGTGTGTGCATAAGTTCGTCTGTGTCCACAGGTAAGAATAAAGTGTTTCTGGATATTCAAAGTATTTTATTTCTTCTTCTGACAAGGAAAACTTTGAGAATGAAAGTTTATAAGAAATAATGGGAAAGAAAAAAATGGAAAAAAAAGAAAGAAAGAATGGTAATATATGTGCACATATACTAAAGAAATTATCAAAGATGTAGATAAAAATACAGATTTAGCTTCTGTATGTATAAAATACAGATAACAGTACTATGATTAATAGCAGAATCTGTCAAAAATCTAACTGTCAAGACAGGAGAATTACTAAAATATAGAATGTCTGTAAGGTAAAATATCTTGTGAACTTTTAAAGTCATGCTTTATGGACTGAATTATGTCACTCACAAAATTGAATATATTGAAACCCTAATCTCCAAGGTGACTATATTTGGAGACAGGGCCTTTAAAGAGGTAATTTAAGGTTAAGTGAGACTGTAAGGGTGGGTCCCTGATGAGACGAGAAAGACACCATGACATGCACATACAGAGAAAAGGCTATGTTAGGATACCAAGAGAAGGTGGCTATCTGCCGGCCAAGGAGAGAGGCCTCAGGAGAAACCAAACCTGCCAACACCTTGATCTTGAATTTCCAGTTTCCAACACTGTCAGAAGTAAATGCCTGTTTTTTAAACAGCCAAAGAAAAAGAAATAATGGTAGTCCTCATTTTATTTATATATTGATATTTGGAAATTTATTTGCAGATTTATCATTTAGATCTGAAGTCCTGCTCCTATTGTTAGGGACCATTGTGCACACAGATGTGTGACCACTCAAACAGTGGGGAAACAGCTCACCTGTTCTCCCCTTCTTAAAAGAGTGGAGCTGCCAGATGAAGCCCACAATTATAGTAGTCCTTGTAATGCCACAAACTCTACTCCAACCAAGTATACAAACCTCCTGGGTTCCCTGGGCTCTTTGAACTTGTAGGCTCTGTCTTTTATTAACCATTATCTTTGGTTCTGAGTACCTCACATGGCCTTGGTGATTCTGTGTGTTCAAACATCACATAATCTCCCATAAGTCTTCTTAATCTATTCCTCTGTCCTCAGAGTAAGCAAGATAAGTCCTTTGGAATTCATTAGAATTTTTTAAAGAAATATTTAATTACTAGCAGCTAATGGAAAGCCTTGGAAGCTTGTGCTTGCATGTGGACATGTGTGTGTGCAGTGCCTGTGTATATTGTTGTGGTGATGGTTGGTAGCTGTGGTTGTGGATGTGGTTATTACTGTTGTTGCTTAAATTTCTAACCAGTTTATTTAATTACAGAGATCTTAGAGATGAAGACAAGGGCATGCAGAGAAACAATCATGGTGGAGAATAATGGTAGCTGTAGAGCAGGCTTTTATTGAATAACAAAATAAATTCTAAATTTTTTGGCAGGATGTGATAGAAGTAGCCTACCAAATTGCAGATACTCTGTCAACCTCTATTTACCCTCCTTAAAGCTATATTTTGGAAAATGCAAGGTCTTCTTTGTATCTCTCAAAATGGTTTAAGCCAAGTAGACATTTAACAAATATTTGGGGTGTTTGGATGTAAAAAGATTTGCCATCTTGGCTGCTTCTGGTGTAATGGAATCTCATATCTAATTTTTCTTCATTAAGAATCTTTCCTGGGGGCTGGCTATACGTCAGTTGTGATGGAGAGATTACAATTCTGTGGTCAGCGTAAAACGTAAAATGAATCCTCTCTTATAAAAAAAGGAAAACAAAAGCAAAACTTTTCTACCAGAGAGTTAACTAATATCCTTCAAAAATATATACAAATATTAATATTAAATATATTTAGAAATATTCTATATGCAATTACATACATATATGTATATAATTTATCAATATTTATCTAAATAGTACTTGAAGATTGTGTATGTGGCCAAATTTGCATTTATCTTTGTATCATGATACCATTTCAAAAGATGCATATATAGACATTTCTCCTCTTGGTGTTAATAAAACTTGTGCTTACATGTTTAATAAGATAGAGAAAAACAGTGAACTCATTTAAAATAACTTAAAAGCAATAAAGCCAATATTTTGGCAAAAATGAAAGGATGAGTTGCGCATTTTAGTCTAAAATTTTAAAAATCCATGTTTTCTCAGATTTCAAAGGGGAAATAATTATTGACTTCTGATTGGTTAAAATTGGAATTTGTGATAAAGTAATGAGAGAATGCATGTAATAGAAGTTGTTTCAAAATTCTGAGATTTGGAATTTCCTGGCTGTCCAGTGGTTAGGACTCAGTGCTTTCACTGTGGTAGCCCAAGTTCAGTCCCTGGTTAGGGAACTAAGATCCCACAAACTGCACTGTGCAGCCTAAATAAATTAATAAATAAATTAATTAATTAATTAAAAAAGGAATTCTGAGGTCATGTCATGCTATAATTGATTTGAAACTGTGAATTACATACATAAATTTAGATTCATAAATTTAACTATCCAACAAATATGCAATATGTATATCTATTACTGTAAGAGACTAAAGTGGATGTATATGTAAGTAATAAAAGACATTTCCTCCAATAACTTACCAAAAGATATTTATAGCAAAAACTGGGCTATAGTATGACTTCTATTGGTTGTTTTCAGTTTGTTTGCAGAGGAAATAGTTTAAATGCTTAATCCATTAAAATGGAATGCCTTAGAGGAAACTGAAATCTGTCAAGGATTTTAAAGAAGCCATCCTAAAAATGCTTCAAGTAGCAATTATAAATTCTATTGAAACAAACGAAAAATAGAAAATTTGTCAAAGAAATAGAAGTGATATAAAATAACCAAATCATAATTATAAAACTGAAAAATAAGTTAGAAATAAATTTAAAAATAAAGCTTGCTGCAAGGCTTAAAAGTTGAGTGGAGATGATAGGATATATAATCAGTGAAGTTGAAGACAGACCAATAGATTTGCCCAATCTGAACAACAGAGAGAAAGTAGAGGGAAAAAAAAGAAAAAAAGAACAGAGTTTCAGGAATTCATAGGACAGTAATGAAAGATCCAATATTATTATCAATAGCATTTCAGGAGAGGCAAAAGAAAGCCCACTTTCTTTTCTTTTCTTCAGCCATTTAAAGTAATAATGGCTGAAAACTTACCAAATGTGGTGAAAGATAAAAATCTACAGAACAAAGAAACTGAATGAATCACAAAAAAGATAAAATTAAAAAAATCTACTCTAAGACACATCATAATTAAACTTCTGAAAACTAAAGATAAAGGAAAAAATCTTAGATGTGGACAAAGAGAAATGGCACATTATCCATGGGAAACTCAAATGACAGCAGATTTCTTACCTGAAACCATGGAAGCCAGCAGGAGGTGGCACACCGTTTTTAAAGTGTTGAAGAAAAAAATGTAAGGAAAACTTTCCTTCAGGGATGATAGGGAAATAAAGATGTTTTCAAACAAAGGAAAATTAAAAGCATTTCTTGCTAGTAACCATACCCTTAAATACAGCTAAAGGAAGATCTTCAAACAGAAAGGCAAATTAAAAAAACACACGAACAAAACACTCAGTGCATCAGAAAGGAAGAAAAACCCATGGAAAGAGGAGAATTGACAGTACATATAATAGCATATCTTTATGTGTTTTATAAACCGATCTTCAAGATTGAAACAAAAATTTTAATAGCATTGGAAAGTAAAGTCGATTGTTTTAAAAGTAGACAAGATAGAATGATCTAAGTGGAAGTAAAGTTTCTAAACTCACTAAAAGTGGTTAAAAAAAGACTACATATATTTATGTCTTAAAATAAAATCAGGGCACTCTGATCAGAACCAAAGAAAGGAAACGTTATTTCTAATGCTTTACATTTGATTACATATTATTTAATTATTTCCCCAACAGAAAATATGTCTTATTTAGAGACTTCTCATACATACCATTATGTAGTGATATGTATTAAAGATCTTGTTGCTGGATCAATATATACTTTCAAAAACAACTTTGGGGGATTATTTAGGGAATTTTAATATGAATTGAATATTAGGTAAGATTGGGAAACTACTGTTAGTTTCATTCGCTGTGCTAGTGACATTTTGATTATGGGAGAGAATGTCTTTAATTACAAGACAGGCAAGCTGAGTTGTTTAAAGTTGAGGTGTCCCGATAATTTTAGCTTGTTTTCACATGGTTGTGCTTACACACACTCACACAAACAAATAATGCCAAAATATAAATAATAAAAAAGTTAATGACTGTTGGATTTAGGTGGTGAATATCTAGGTATTATATTATTATTCAAATGCTTTAGTATGTTTGAAACTTTTCTTATAAAACTTGTAACAAAACAAAGGAGAAAAAACAGCACAGAATTGCTTTCTTAAATTAAAAACAGTCATACATAATGCTATCCTAGAAAATCTGAAAATAAAATAATTCTATGCTAAAAATATTGTTAAATTCAAGTTTTTCTTTAAGAAAGAGAAAACTTTCTTTAAACTCTCTTTAGGGCTTCCCTGGTGGCGCAGTGGTTGAGAATCCGCCTGCTGATGCAGGAGACACGGGTTCGTGCCCCGGTCCAGGAGGATCCCACATGCCGCGGAGCGGCTGGGCCCATGTGCCATGGCTGCTGAGCCTGCGTGTCCAGAGCCTGTGCTCCGCAATGGGAGAGGCCACAACAGTGAGAGGCCCGCGTACCACAAAAAAAAAAAAAAAAAAACTTTCTTTCTCTCATTTTTTGTGGTCATACTACATATAATACATTAATATAATGGTACATTTGAATACTGTATATAAAAATACATGTTTAGACTATATATGATCAAAACTTACTGGGAGCTTCATTTTGTTGTTTTGCAAATTCACAATATATGATCACTTCTGGTGTCAAGTAAATTATTTTCTGTATAACTGGTGTGCGTGATGCTTTTCACTCAGAATCTTAAAAAATTTCAACAACAAATAATTTTAGAACCTATTATAGGAAAAAGAAAGGAAAAAAATCTGACCTACCCACACCAATAGAATAGGTTAGGATTTAAGGAATGAAAATATAAAGAAATTCAAAATTATACATATCCAAAAACTTAACAATGGAAATTGTTCCAAAGGACAGTGGGGATATAACGTGTCCAGATTTTGCTTTGTATTGACATTAATATGACTTTAATTTGGTTGGGGAAAATAATGTGAGACACAAGACAATTAGTAAAACTGACCGTAGGAGGAAATGGGGCTCAGCGGAATTGCGGAAGATTTTCTTCTTAGGAAATCAAGAGGCGACATTTTCCTAGAAATTTAATGAAATGTATTGATGGTTTAACATATGATTAATTGGTATATTCTGAAGCTAATTTGTACATGTAAAAATTATAGTCATTGACCTTAAGAAATCACATAATTTCCAAATGTAACACCACGTTGGAAGGTGTGGCAGTTTCTAGGCTCAGTGTACATTGGGACAAGGTTTTCCAATCTCACAGGATCAATAGTGCATTCGAAATGCTTGGGAACATGGACTGAAAGTTACAGACAAAAGACATTTTTTTTTTCTTTTTAATTTTGAGCTGACACCTGTAACGTCTGGATGCCTGACACAGGATACAAAGGTAGATTCACTCTAGCTGCAGTCACAGACAACTCTTGTGCTTTACCAGTAAACTTGTCTTAAAATTAACCAATAAGACCATAGGGAAATTAGGTCCTGGGTATTTTAAGAACATGTGCTCAAGAATTGAATGGGCGTTCCTAATTTTATTGCAAGTGCTGGAGTAAAGGGCTGTTTTGGGATATCTATCAATCTTGGACTTTCAGCCACAAGAATGGTTGTTCAGTCCCAGGGATGTTGAAATTGAGGCTTTCATCACATGTAGATTTTTATTCCACATCTTTGGAAGAATTTCAACTGTGAAAGTGCCTTTGTCTAGTTTTATAGTCCTATTTCACAATAAAATAATTGATACACTCTAGACATAGAGGAAGCCTGATCAAGCATAAATACTGAGGTGTATTCTTTTCCTAACAATTAGCTCAATTTAACTCAAGTATCACCCTCTCTTAAAGACAGTTGGCGAATGCTCTAGTTCCAATGTAGAAATGCTTACTCAACTGAACGACAACATGCATATCAGCTGCTGCATGGTAGATGAACTTTCTCTTGCCCTCATTTGGTTAAAGCATATGGTGCCTTCCTTGTTTTGAAATAAAATAGCACTGGGCATTCCTTCCCTGCCCATTAGAATGTTGGAAATACATATTTAATTCTGGCTTAGTTTAAGAATTTCACAAGCAGCGGTGAAGTCAGAGTTTATTACAACTGGTTATATTATATACCTGCCCTATTTAAAATGTGAAACTTGTATTTAAGAATTATTATGCACAGTGACAGCATATTAATGCTGATTTTATTAGCTCATGGATTATTATGTACAATGAGTTACATAAAAAGTTGATTTTCTTCCTACTGACATTGTTTCTACCTTGCAGTAATGTGAGCTGTAACAAATCACATATAACAATCTACGGGTCTCCGAAGCTCAACCTTTTCATTCCCTTGGAAACACTTTTTAAAAACGGGGGCATTTTGCAAGATGAGGATCAAATGTCAGCATGTTAAGTAGCCTAAGAAAATTAACCACTAATATGGATAAACTTCGAGTTTGTTTTATTAAATAGATCACTTTGCTTAAAGAACAGACATTTAGCTGATGACTGATTTCATCTTTTGGAATGTGATAATGAGGAAAAAAGAATGATGTTTACAAAAAAGGAAAACAGATTGAAAAAAAGTAGAACCATGGGAATTCAAAACAATCACAGACATTTGGAAAAACTTAATTGCCTGAACCACAGGAATATTTGTAATCCACCCTTTCTAATAAAACTGTACCTAAGATGATCAGTTTCCCCGAGTGTACTTTATATGAGAACAGGGAGTTTTCCAAGTGGTTCTTCTAAATTCTTAATGGTGTCAGTTTTGATGGAATGCAAGCAAGCAGTGACCAGTTACAGTGACATAAGGGAGAGCCCTGGTTTAAACACACCAAAGTCACATACTGAGGTAATAGAACCTTAAAGAAAGGTGGTTTTAATAAAGAATTCTTTTTATACTAAATGCATTTGTTTAGATTTATATTCTGTAGACTCTGATGACAACTCAATAAAGATTGCTCCAGACCTCTGTATTAATAAGATTTAATATAGTAAAGTTTCCAGAAATGTGTTTTTTGAAATATTATGAGCCAGGAAATAGTCCTCTGAAGCTGAATCTCATCAACAGATTTTATGAGTTTGAATTCAAAGAATTATATATAGTTTCTAAGAAAAAAAATGACCCCAAAGCAAGCAAATTAGTTAACTAGTTCTTATGCATGACAGATACGTATGCTAGAATGCAATACATCTTCTATGAACTTTTTGAAGTTCACATTTTTGGAGTTAAGAGTAGAACAGAATCCATTATGTTTGCAGATGTATTGCACTGTAATTGCCAAAGGTCTTGGGCCAAAATATTAGTTCTTTTAAAACCCACTGCAGATTTAGAAATTGTAAATGGGTCTCTTAGATCATTCAAAAGAGGTGAAAAATTATATGTTGGAAATACAAAGAATTTCAGTATATATGCAGTAACTTAATTTAACAATAAGGATAAATTTCCCATATATTAAAATCATTTTAGGATATTTTCATAAGTATGGCTTGATTTTATTATAATTATTTTATGACCAGAAAAGAACATTTGGAATAGAAATGTTTGAAAAAAGAATCTTACCTGATTTATATGATTATTTCTCTTACTCTGAGGCAGTTTATTACTTCTATATTTTAATCTCAGTGCTCTCTTCTAAATTTAAGAGAATCTATCCTATGTTATCTATAAACTTATTTAAATCTAAAAATGCTTGATAGGAATGGAAATAAGTTCTTTTCACTTAGTGAATTTTAGGAAAGTAGAAAACCTTTATAAATTCTTAAAATAATTATTTTTAACTTTGAAATTTTACATGAAAATATCAGGACATTTCAAGTGTATTTGGATGCCTGCAAGTGTGCAAAAGTTACAATATTCAATAACACGGGCCTCATTTCCCAGTTTTTTGAAAGGAATTCTACATGTGAATTAACAAAAACAAAAAAATAAAATTAACCCTTAAACATTGCATCCAACCTCTAAAAAAACAAGTTCATCTTTTTCATCATAATGATGTTATTTTTTTCTTTGAGTGAAGGCTCCTCTCAAGATCATGCTACTGCTTCAGGCAACAGTTTGAAGTTTGATCACTTGACAGTTAATGACTTCACAGTTTTTTTTGATACAAATAGTTTGCCTATTAATTTGCCTTAATTTATAATGATGCAAGAAAAAATGTACAGGATCAAAAGTCATTCTAGATACTGTGTCTGACAATAGTCAATTTAATAAAGGCATCCATATAATAAGCTCTTTAGTAATGTGCAGCTATAAGTAATCTGGTTAAGGTCATTTCCCAACTTTCAATCAATCTGGCAGAATCTTCAAAACTGATTATTATTAAAAACAAAACATTTCTGCAAATCATAGACATATGAAACACAATCAATAAAAAATAAGATGAAAACATATACAATGAAATGTGGAACTCAAAATTAACTATTTATTACTTTAAAAAGAAATGTTTTATTGACTGCAAAAATCCTGAGCCTATAGGAGAGATTCTTCTATAACAACAATAAAAAGTCATTTCCAATGAACTTGTAATGGTCAACGTGATTTCATACTGAAGACTGTGGTTGACATACTAGTATTTTCTATCTTTTAAATCCTTTGATTTATATAAGAGCATAGGAGATTTTTCTGACACCATAAATGTCGTTAGAGTAAGGATGTGTATTTCAGAAAGTATTATGTTTTGTCAAGGGAAAATGCTGCATAGAATCATTGATAGTAGCAATATAACTTCCAAACCAGATTCCTCTAAGGAAATATGTCTGGAAAAGTTCTTATTTTAATTGATGTACCCTGATGTTATGAGCAGAATTTTACAACTGAAAAATGTCTTTCTTGGTTTGTAGTCAGCCAAATGGTCTGTCCTTTGTTAATCACCCACTTAAGAAGCAGAGATCTAGGAATTATTAATTATTGATTCATTTTCTTGGGAGTCTTGATGTTAACACTCTCACACTCCTTCATTCTTTCCATCACTGCGCCATATATATATATGTTACTCCTGATCAAAAATACATGAATGCACATTTCACTAAAGTAGCTACAAAGATGGCAAATAAACACATGAAATGATGATCATCTTCATTAGCCATTTGAGAAATGCACATAGAAACCGCAATGAGATACCACTACAAATAGCTAAAATAGTTAGTGACAACGCTAACTACAGGTGAGGATTCAGAGAAACTAAATAGTCAATGTCCCATTGGTTGTGGGTATGTGAAGTAGTACAGCAACTCTGAAAAACAATTTTGCAGTAAAAAAAAATGCAAAGACCACACCACCCAGAAACTGTACTCCTGGTCATTTATCCTAGAGAAATAAAAACTTATGTTCACCCCAAACCTGTACATATATGTTTATAGCAGCTTGATTCATTATAGCCTAAAACTGGAAACAACCCAAATGTCCTTTAATGGCTGACTGTTTAACAAAAAAAATACAAAGAAATAAAAACCTGATGTGTCCATATTAAGGAATAATATTGAGCAAGGTGAATTATGCTGAATGAAAAAGCCAATGCTAAAAGGTTAATACTTAATATACATTTATATGACATTCTCAGAATGACAATATTATAGAAGTGGAGAACAGATTAGTGATTTCTAGGGGTTAAGGACAGGATGGGAGCTGGAAGTTATGTCTATAAAAGAAAAGTGTAAGGAATCACTGTGCTGATGTGAATGTTGTATATCTTGACTAATTCAATGTCAGTATCCTGATTGTGAGATACGTAGATATAGATATGTATCTTTTATAGTTTTATAAGATGTTACCATTGTTGGCAACTGAGTAAAGGGTACCTAGGATGTCTGTATTATTTCTTAAAGCTACATGTAAATATAGAGTTATCTCAAAGTATTTAATTAAAAAATTAAACATTTAAATTAAACAGCTAATCAAAATACATAAATTAGAAAAATTTAAAGACTACTGTAATATTTTATATTGTTATAGTTTTTTAATGTTTTTAAGTATTGTAATTATATTGTTTGTGTCTGAGATTTCCTATCATTTAGGTACATACTTTAAAAATTAATGGATACATGATATCTAGGGTTCACTTCAAAATTAGCTGGGAAGTTAGGGTGAGGGTAGTGGATGGAAATAAAGATAGGCCCTGGGTTATCAGTTGTTGCTATTCCATAATTAAAACATGAGAATTTACTGCATCCTTCTGATTTGTGTATATCTGATGTTACCAGTGATAAAAATGATAAAATAATTTATAAAATAAAAAGATACTATATATATGCACACATATAGAGACCATAGACTATATACAATCTATAATTTTATATATATATGATATATATATATGAAATGAATGTTGAGAATTTGTTCAATAGAGAAATTGGATTCAAATTAAATGAGATTTATATAGGCTAAAACTGTGTGACACGTATTATTAAGAAGTCAAGTGAAAAGATGGATTTAGTAGAAATATGGTTGTTTGGTTTTAGCATAATACACTCTAGTATTTCAGGGATTCTTAACCCATTTTTCTGTGTTCCACAGAGCCCATTAAGCAGTCTGGTGAAGCTTATGAACTGCTTTTTTGATTAATTGGTTTAATGTGTATACATCCCTAAAATTACAAAGAGAGCAAATTGTATTAAAATGTGTTTGTCAAAACATTAAAATGTGATACAGTAATATGTGCACATTTATAATGCATTAAACTATTTGACATTTAAAATATAGACATGTTAAAATTATATTTTATTTTTAAATGAGATCCCTGTGTGAATTCTGTTATTCATCAGCTTGAATATGAATGTTAAACTGTCAGGTAATCTTTGACCCACATCCTTCCAGATATTATTCAGAAAATGACTGTCAAAAGGGAATAGCACAAAGCAATGTTGAATCCTGGGTAACCAATATGAGGACAGGCCTCCACACTGTTTGATGGAACAACTTCTGGATGCAGAAAAAAGACAAGGGTGGACAAGTTAGGTCCCATGATAGCTTGGAGGCAAAAAGGCTGCAATCACACATAGTAGTAGAATATATACTCTATGGTAGTATAGCGAAGGATTAATTACAAAGGAAGTCACAATGTAGCAACTACTACAAATAATATTTTTATATATTTGCAGCAATCATCATTTATATGGAAATATCTGAGGTTTTTTGGTGTAAAAATCAAGGGTATTGCTAATACTACTATGACTTGTGAAACACATTTTAATTAATAAAAATGCTAAACTTCAGCTAGATGTTAAGGTAAATAAAGATGTAAATTTTTCCCATCTTAACTAATTTCCATATAAAGACCCTGTGAGGACCTCAGGTTAAGGACCCCTGCTTAACTAGAGGAAAATATACTAGTAAGTTTTAACTGAAGTTCAGGATGAAGATAAGAAGCGAAACGGATTCAGAGATTTTCAACATGCAGGAAGGTGGTAAACTTGGAGATCATGATATTCCTAAAGAAAAAGGGGTTTTGAGACAATAGAAGAAGCAAGGTCCCTTTGAATAATGCCTATATTAAGGTGCAATAACAAAGAAAATAAATAGCATTATATTGGTTACATAAGCATTTAATAAATGAGATAGTAGAGCAGAGCTTGAGAGGAAAGCTCAGGGGAACGTCTGGCAAATAGTATGTAACTCAGTCAAAGGGCAACCTGACCAAGCTAATTGTTCCAACATTCCCATTATCAAGAAGGGAGAAATGCTACCTTACTAATAGGGTGACATTCTGTGGATCGTGCTCTTAAACACTTGAGGTAGGCAGAATTCTAAGATGTGCTCTGTAACCCCATCCCCTGGTTATTCAATCAAACACTAATCTAGGTACTGCTGAGAAGGGGTTTTGTGAGCATGTATATGCACACATATAGAGACCATAGACTATATACAATCTATAATTTTATATATATATGATATATATATATGAAATGAATGTTGAGAATTTGTTCAATAGAGAAATTGGATTCAAATTAAATGAGATTTATATAGGCTAAAACTGTGTGACACGTATTATTAAGAAGTCAAGTGAAAAGATGGATTTAGTAGAAATATGGTTGTTTGGTTTTAGCATAATACACTCTAGTATTTCAGGGATTCTTAACCCATTTTTCTGTGTTCCACAGAGCCCATTAAGCAGTCTGGTGAAGCTTATGAACTGCTTTTTTGATTAATTGGTTTAATGTGTATACATCCCTAAAATTACAAAGAGAGCAAATTGTATTAAAATGTGTTTGTCAAAACATTAAAATGTGATACAGTAATATGTGCACATTTATAATGCATTAAACTATTTGACATTTAAAATATAGACATGTTAAAATTATATTTTATTTTTAAATGAGATCCCTGTGTGAATTCTGTTATTCATCAGCTTGAATATGAATGTTAAACTGTCAGGTAATCTTTGACCCACATCCTTCCAGATATTATTCAGAAAATGACTGTCAAAAGGGAATAGCACAAAGCAATGTTGAATCCTGGGTAACCAATATGAGGACAGGCCTCCACACTGTTTGATGGAACAACTTCTGGATGCAGAAAAAAGACAAGGGTGGACAAGTTAGGTCCCATGATAGCTTGGAGGCAAAAAGGCTGCAATCACACATAGTAGTAGAATATATACTCTATGGTAGTATAGCGAAGGATTAATTACAAAGGAAGTCACAATGTAACAACTACTACAAATAATATTTTTATATATTTGCAGCAATCATCATTTATATGGAAATATCTGAGGTTTTTTGGTGTAAAAATCAAGGGTATTGCTAATACTACTATGACTTGTGAAACACATTTTAATTAATAAAAATGCTAAACTTCAGCTAGATGTTAAGGTAAATAAAGATGTAAATTTTTCCCATCTTAACTAATTTCCATATAAAGACCCTGTGAGGACCTCAGGTTAAGGACCCCTGCTTAACTAGAGGAAAATATACTAGTAAGTTTTAACTGAAGTTCAGGATGAAGATAAGAAGCGAAACGGATTCAGAGATTTTCAACATGCAGGAAGGTGGTAAACTTGGAGATCATGATATTCCTAAAGAAAAAGGGGTTTTGAGACAATAGAAGAAGCAAGGTCCCTTTGAATAATGCCTATATTAAGGTGCAATAACAAAGAAAATAAATAGCATTATATTGGTTACATAAGCATTTAATAAATGAGATAGTAGAGCAGAGCTTGAGAGGAAAGCTCAGGGGAACGTCTGGCAAATAGTATGTAACTCAGTCAAAGGGCAACCTGACCAAGCTAATTGTTCCAACATTCCCATTATCAAGAAGGGAGAAATGCTACCTTACTAATAGGGTGACATTCTGTGGATCGTGCTCTTAAACACTTGAGGTAGGCAGAATTCTAAGATGTGCTCTGTAACCCCATCCCCTGGTTATTCAATCAAACACTAATCTAGGTACTGCTGAGAAGGGGTTTTGTGAGCATGATTAAAGTTACTATAAAAAGACCTTAAAATAAGGAGATGTTCCCACATTATCCACAAGGTTCCAATCGAATTACATGAGCAGGTAAAAAAGCATTTCTCTGGCTGGATTCAGAGAGATGAGGAGAACCAGAGGCAGAGAAAGGGAGCCCAGGGAGATCTGAAGTGTGAGAAGGACTCAACCTCCCATTGCTATCTTGGAGACTGAGGAAGGAGGCCATGGACTCAGGAGCATAGGCAGAAGCTCTGGAAGCTGAGAGCAGCCCCTGGCCAACAGCCAGCAACTGCATGGAAATGGATTTGCCCAACAACCTGAATGACCTTGGAAGGAAATTCCCTGAAGCCTCCAGAAAGGAATGCAGCCCTGTTGATACTTTGATATTGACGCTGTGAAACCAAAGCCACACTGTGCTTGGACTTCTGACCTCCAGAACTATGAGATAATAGATGGACTCATTGTTTATCTACAACAAACATGAGCAGGAGGTTGAATATTGGTGAGCAAGGTTGATACATCAAATCCGTAGTGTCAGTCACTGAATCACACTGAAGTTTTCACACACGTTGATGACAGTTTCCAGAGGTGTGAATGGGTGATCGTAGACTTTCTATGGTGCAATTTGCTGACCAATTGACTGAGAGCTGTGTTCCTGAGTAGCAGCCCAAGACAGGACGGGAAACAACTGGAGTCACTGGAATTAGTTTCAAATCCTCTTCTTCTAATTCACTAAACATTGGATTCATCACCCCTTAAATCATTAGCTTGTGCAAAATGTCTCAATTTTGATTTTGCCATGATAAATTGCTATAAGATAGTGAGTGCTTTAAAACAAAATTGTACTGTTATCTAAATCTTCCCTTGTAGTTCTTCAAACAAATTTATTTTGGTTCTACACTTTGTTGAAGTGCCTTTAAAACTATTCCTTAATTTGTATCTCTCGTCTTATAGAAAATTCACGGTAAATTTTTAACAAAAACATGCAAGGCTTTTGTATCATATTTTCCTATTGCTATTAACTTGGAAATGCAGGTGTAGCATAAGCAGTTTTTAAACATTGTTTTTCTTGTCTACTTGTTATTAATAAAAGCTGTGTCTTCAAATCAAATACTAATGTGAACTTAACTTTGATGAACAGTCTGAGTGTAAAGTAATGTGGTAGCCAGTTTCTATTTCCTTTTGTAGTATTTACTCTTTCAATTTTTCCATGTACTTTTCTAACTGTGGGAGGAAAACTAAATTACTGTTTAGGACTTTAGAACTTAATTGAAAAAATTTAAGTCATAGTTACTTCCAATTTGCTACCTGTAAGGTAGATCAGAGGTTAGCTACACAGTATAAGAAAATGAATTTACAAATGCAATATTTCCTGTATACTCAGATTTCTGCTACAACTCAGACAAACATGACAAATGATGGGTAATTATTAATGAGTTTCTTTTGCACTGAAAAGTTTTGATAAAAGGAGTCATTTGTAGTGTGATCAACATTGAACACAGGGCTAATGGAAAAGTTCAACAAAACAGAAAGCTTATGAAAAGATGAATAATAAAATAAACATGCAAGGATAAAGCACATTTAGGTGCTCTTTAACATGATATGCTTTCCTTTATGTTTTGAAAATATGCTTTCCTTTATGTTTTGCCTTTTTAACCAGTACATTTCTCTTTAACCCCAGAGAGTTATCCATAGAAATGGCATAGAAGAACACATGAAACGTTTCGAAGTACAATTTACAGAAAGTAAAAATGGTGAATCTCATACAAACATGGAGTGAGCCTGTGTCACAGATTTGTTTAACTTATCAATGAAAGCATCACCAGGATGGGAAATCTGGTTGAAAATATAGCTCAAGGGACTAAATACATATTGTCCCTGAAAGAAAGAATGCTGGAATAAAATTACCAGGTGAGATACAAAAACTGGTTAATATCCCACAATAGAACCATACCCTTGGTTGTTTTCCATCTTCCTAGACAGAAATACAGGTTAAAACTCTGCAAGTTAGTTTGCAACATTACATGGTCTTGGCCCTAATCCATATAAGATGCTAAAGGAAATGAAAGTTTATTCTCTTGGGGAATTAAATAAAGCCACGGTGTAATCATTAGGCAATGCTCCAGTGGGACCCTGAAATGACAGGATGTGGTCTTTCTGCCTATTTCCAAGCTTTATATATTTTGTCTTAACATTAGGTTGCGAAACTTACACTTTATTGGTTCCTTTGACCTGAAAACGGTGCTTCTGGGCCTTAAGGAAGAGACAGTCTTAAACTCAGCGCATGCAAACTGAAAGTTTGTTGATGGTGAAGTTAATTTGATGTGTCAAGATCATTATTTTGGACAGAATGACATCAGGAACATGGCTAAACAACAACCATTTGGCATCCATCCACGGACAAAAGTGCATCTGTGGGAGCCATGGGATGCAGCACCATACGCCAGACGCGGGAGGAGTCTTGCCCACCTGTGTGTTAGTAACAGAAGTGTGGACCTCAGTCCCAGCTGTGGACCCCGCAGTGGCTGTGACCTGGCTTGTGTCCCTCTCAGCTGCTATCTGGGAGCCTGGAGAACACTGTCTTAGGTAATCACCCATGGATGAGAGAGCCTTTGTGGAAACCCGGGTTTCCAGCAGAGAAATTCCAGCACAACGTTGGAGCAAAAAATACAAGTTTGGATGCATTGGAGAGGGCCAGAGGTATGGTTTCACTTTCCCCCCATCCCCTCTCCCCCGAGGTTGGACAAAGAGCACAGTGCCAAGCCAGAGCTTCTCAGCCGTGATTCCTCCCAGGAGGGAGGGTGAGAGCAGCAGTGCATGCCTGGCTTCCGCCGCTGTGTGAGACACTAGCAGAGGCCCGTTTCTCTCTGGCTCCATCTAGAGTACAGAGTCCTGGGCTCCAAGACTCCGGGGCAGGAAGAAGCTGGGGGAAACGCAGATCAGCTCTCAGAGGGCGTTCGATGGACCTGGATCCTATGGACTAAATGGCAGACTCCGCAGAGAATCTTGCCTACTACCCTCTGGGGACCCCTTGCCCATGGATTCCTCCCTACTGACCCATGGGCACCCCCAGTGCTCTGCACCTGACCCCTGCTCCACACCCCATACCCTCACCCTGGAGCCAGCTCTCTGTGCCGGCTCTGTCGGTGGTGAGGGCAGGCATTGGCAGATGGCTAGTGGCACCAGAAAAGCAGCTCGAATCTGGGGGTCAGGGAGAGACCACACGGGAGCTTTAGTCTTGTCCATGGGAAAGCAAAAGGCTGAGGTGGTCAGCCTGTGGCCTGGTGCACCGCAGGATGGAGAGAAGGCATGCAGGCTTATGAATTCTGCCACAGAGGCAGCAAAAAACAGCCTCACCGCAGAAGGTCTGAGAAAGCCCCAGAACCTCCAGCAGGGCTGACACAGGGCAATTCTTTCCCAGAGTCAGTTAGTAACGACTAAAGAGGTGACTGCTACCACAAATGCAAAGCCAGCCATGCAAGACTTTGTGGGACATAAAAATTCAAGGAAAGGTGACACCATCAAAGGATCCCAAGAATCTTCCAGTAGCCGACCCCAAAGGCAAGGAGATCTGCAATTGCCTGATAAAGAAATTGACCCATTCTCAGTAATGTCTCTTTTTGTCTCATGTAACAGTTTTAAAGTATGTTTTTTTCTCTCATGTATTCCCTTAATGCCTTCCTTTTTGTGTAACTGATTTTTGTAGCATTCCTTTTTGATTCTATTCTCCTGTCCCTTTGTGTATATTTTTAATACATTCTGGAGAATGCAAATGTGGTTGTAGTTGACCTTGCAACCGTCAATTTCGGAAATTGAAAAGCGTATTTCAATTGTTGTGAGAAATGCATGGAGAAATGTTTGTGGAATGGCCCGTGCTATGGAGTAGGTGCTCAATCAATGCTTTTTCTTCCTTTATCCACCTATATATAAGTGCAAGTTTATTGTAATAAAATGTGACAAGATATATGAAGAACCTTGCCATGCCCAGATTCCTTAATTTTGAGACTCCTCAAATCATGTTGTTTTATAATCCAAGCCTCAGTAATCTTTCTAATCCCTGAATCTATTCTTCATTCTCAGGAAAATATGTAGCTAGGTGAAAGAAAGAGAGAAGGAAGGAGGGAAGGAAGGAGGAAGGAAGGAAGGAAGAATGGAGGGAAGGGGGAAAGAACAAATGCAATTTAATTACTACTTTGTTCCTTCTTCCTCTAGGATTATAAGCCTTTAGGTCAAAGACCATAACATAAACTTTCATATTTCCAGTTACAAGTAACACGACATTAGATGCTTAACAAATATCTGGTGAATGAACAGAGAAATAATTAACCAGAAAAATCTAAAAATATTATTCCTAAACTGAGTTTATAAATGATCAAAGCAAGCATATTTAGTATTTGATGACCTGGAACTTCCTATCTCACATTTATCAATGTTCTGATCATGATTACTCTCAGCCAATGAAAATACTCTCCTTTCAAATCATCATAGGAAAATTAATTTTTTCAAAGTAGTTCTACAGAGACATTTTCTTTATGGGGATACAAACCCTAGTAATACATGTCATAAATCTTAGAGTGAATAGTTAAATAAAGGGAAGATTCTATTCCCTAGCCTTGTCAGATGGCTGAACACTTACACCCCATGGAGCTCAGTAAATGTCCTTCAATTATTATTTTGCTGTTGATGAAATAATAAATGAAGGTGTCAGGCAGTTTTGTACCGAAGATCTTGTCCTTTCGGTTGCCCATCTGCCGTTCAGCCTCTCCTGACGCTCTCATGGACCTCAGTGCCTTTATTTATTCCTCTGAATAACAAGAAACTTCTCAGCCTGCTTGCCCATCACTTTAGTAACTATTAAAAATCACTCTTGTCACCGACGCCGATTCATCCCAAAGTAACTGGAAAATAGAACACAAAGTTAAATTACCCATATTCATCTCTCCCTGTTTGTCTGCCCCCTAAGAAAGATAGTCTTGCTTTCATTATAATAATCTTTGGGATTTATATGAGGAAAAGAAAGGAAATAATAAATAGAAGGCGCAGAGGAAAAATACAAACAACAGGGAACGTTATAAACTTAACCAAAAATGGAGTCAGCATGCTTAATGGAAGGAATAAAGGCTATTAAGTCAGGCACATTTAGCTTCACTTTCACCATCTATCAAACGGGGGAAATAAAGTACATAATTTATAAGGACATTGTGTCAACTGAGGTGATGCCAGTAAAGGGCCTGGAGCAGTGACAGCCACTGACTAAGTAGATATTGTATATATATATATATATATATTTTTTTTTTTTTTTTTGCGGTGCGCGGGCCTCTCACTGTTGTGGCCTCTCCCGTTGCGGAGCACAGGCTCCGGACGCGCAGGCTCAGCGGCCACGGCTCACGGGCCCAGCCGCTCCGCGGCATGTGGGATCCTCCCGGACCGGGGCGCGAACCCGGTTCCCCTGCATCGGCAGGCGGACGCGCAACCACTGCGCCACCAGGGAAGCCCCCGATATTGTATATTTTTAAAAGCCACAGCCCTTTTCACCATCGGAGATTCTCAGTGGAGGTCCACGTGTATGCCTGCCTTCCATTTCCATCCTGGAGAGGAGTGCCACCAAGCTGTCTGCCCTTCATATCACAGCCTTAACTTTCTATACAGTAGCTCTTTTGAAGAACAGGCATATGAAGAGGTTCTTAAGTGAGCAACGTAGACCTCTGGATGGGTCCATTCGGGACTCTCTTCTCCACCTAAGAAAAATCATGCATTTGGGAACTTTTGAAAAACCACACCATTTATTTTATGTAACAAGATGTTACATTTGGAACGGAGACTTCAGTGAGATTCAAAAAATGTATATGTGGTGCAGTCAAAAGGTAAGTGGATTCTATATAGAGGGAGCAGATAAAATATTCTCCAAATGGAGAGATGCCTGAAGGTGAAAGTGCCTCCAGTAATGATTTCACTGGGACAAGAGGCATACGTACACCTGTTTTTATTAGACAAGATTATTAATACACCAGGACTTCCGCAGACCCCCAAAACACGTGCTCATCCTGTACACAGAATCAGGAGAGCTGGGTTTTGGGCCGTGTCCCTGGATTCAGGCATGACAAATTCCTACCCCTCCTGCCCTACCACCATAAGAAAGGAGGGCAGATTCAGGAATTTATAAGAACCTTTCTAGCTATGCTTCTATGATGGAAAGGTGCCTATTGACTGAAGAAGACTTACAGCCTAAATTGCTGGTAGTAGATCCATAGGAGACATACGTCCTTCTCAACTCACTAAAAACATCGATAATAAACCAGGGGGATATTGGAATAAACAGAAAGAGACTGTGGCGAAGCGTGAGAATCAGGATGAACGTGGGGGCGTCTTAGCAAAGCGTCTGGTTGAGCAGCAGGTAGAAAGGAAGCTCTTGTGAGAGCTCTTGGGGGTATTCCCATTCCTGCTGAAAAGTGGCAGGGACGGCAGGAATCAGGTGAGAGGACCACAGAGGGAGAAGGATGCCAGACAGTGCCCTCCTGCCTTTCCATCTCTTGCTTTCCAATTAATTACCGAAAACCCTCCTTCTGTCACATTGGAAGGAGGGAGGTGTAAGCAGATGGAGAGGCCGGTGGCTTGTTCGTATCTATATTCTACTCTACAGCAATGCTTTATTTTTGCTAATTGGTAGTGACCAATTGAAACCTGGTTTCTGAAGCAAAAGAAGCTATATAGAGATGCAAACGTATGTATATTTGTAGATGTGTCTGGGCGTCGTCAACGTGGAACATCACCTCATTCTTTAGGTCTCAACTTAAATATGTTCTCAGAGAGGAATTTTATAAACACTTTTTCTAATCATGGCTCCTCATTTGATTTCTCAGCTCTTTTTTTCCAAGAACCTATCAAAATTGATACTACATATTTATTTAGCGCTTGTCTCCAGTAGACCACAAGCTGCGTGAAATCAGAATACATCTGCTATCTGTACAAAGCACATAGCAGAGACTCAGGAAACATGGGTTGAGTAAATGAATACAATCAAATTTTGGTTAAATAAGTGCATCTCTGGTGTGAAATTAATGAAGGTGTCACAGAAGAAATAGAAGTATAATAAAAGTTGAAATACGGACTACAACAATGAGATGGAGAAGAGGCTCTATGTGGACAGGAAATGTAGACTGGGTTTTTGTATGTAACTGATTAGGGAGTAGGAACTGGGAGAAAAAAGGAAGAAAACATCAAATTTGCATTCATTCTATTATTGCAAATTTCAAGAAATTGTTTGCCATTGCTAGATATGGCATAGAGCCAGAGATGTGAAATGTAGACCCTACAACATTAATGTGAATATTCCTCTTTTAAAAGCTTTGAATATTTGACTTACTGGCAGCTTCTCTCACAATAAGGGACAGGATAAAATCATAGCTGTGCCACTGAAACTTACAAAACTGGTGGGAAACTGAAAGTAGAGATAATTAAGCTCTGGGTAAGTGGTGAAATGATTAAAGGACAAACGACGTGAGGTCAGAATGTACAGAATCATGGGCAATGCCTTTATTTGGGGCTGAGGTTGGAATTTTGTTTTATTAGTAAAGAGTACAGAAAGGAATTGGTCAAGGATCCAGATGGATGACCTGGGCTCCTGGGGGGTTTGTGTCTTGCTGTTGATGTTTTATTTTGGAAGGCAACATCCAGCACTATGAAATGCTGGCTATTGTGTGAAAAAATCAATAATTATAAGAAACAGGCGGCAAATAAATTGAGACAATTTAAAAAGATTTCTCTTTGGCTGTTATTTGAAAGGGGAGGCATTGTCAGTTTCAGCAGGATTAATGGAAATACTTTCGAAGTACTTATTTGAAATAAATTTGCATGAAAGCCCAATGGAATAAACTGGGGTTGGCGGGTGGGGAGAATGGGAGGTGCAGGTAGTGGATCCTCTGTGCTGGCATACATTACTTCACAAGTTTAAAATGGACAACCGCATGGGAATAGAATTTATAACATCACAGTCAGTTGCAAAACTCTTAAGTAATCGTTTCTCTGGACATATGCGGATTTCATTTAATTAATATATGTTTTAAGGTTGGCTTCTCTCATACTAGGTAGTTGATAGTTGGGGAAATGCAGCTGCTTATTAGAATCTCTGAAAATAAATACAAAGAGAAGAAAGACCTGACTCTGGGTTTGAGTTCTCCAAAAAAGCAGATAAAATGGAATTAAACCATTTCTTCTGAGGTGAGGGGATACCTGTGAAAGATAAAGAGAGAGGAGAAGGCGGAGGTGGGGAAAGCCTGCAGACCAGACCACAGTTCTAAGGAAGGAAGTAGGTTGTGTAGGAGGAATGTCACCCTACAGAGCATCCCTGAGAGATTCACAGCCAGTGTGATGGGGAGAAGAAATGGCCTGACTGTAGTTGCACTTCCATACTCATCAATGGCTGGAAGAGCCCAGGCTAAAGTCTGGCTTCATTATGAAAGCTGCAGTGGGTCCCTAGGGTGAGAGGCTGAAGGTTGTGGGCAAAATGCACTCCTCACACAAAGTCCTCCTTGAAGGGAAAGAGAAGCATCTCATCTCCATACCTACCAGCAGACTAGGTTAATAGTCTCTCTACCATTTACCTTAGAGGTCTTTGTCAAATACCAAGCTCAACAATGCCAAAGAAGCTGAATCATTTAGTCCTCAAGTACTGTGGATAAAGGAAAGGCATTTACACTTATCTATAAATTGAAAACATCATGCTCTACTCAGTTGAACTGAATTCTACAGAAAAGCAATTCCCCCATAGAAATTTATCTTCAGAGCTTATTTCTCAAGTTATCATTTCTGTGGCATTTTTAGCAATTGCTCCACTGACCTGATTTGAAATCCCATGAGTCCCCTAGTTCTATGTGATATAAACATTTCACTCTGGAAAAGAGAAGTAAGGATTGCAGTGGGAAAGCTTTAAAGATATTTAAAATCAGGCTGCAGATTTAAGTACAAAAAGCAAACAAAATGAATAAATAAACGCTGAGTTCAGTTTTTTAAAAAAATACCCATGAAGTGATATTGGTGTGTATTTGCACACTTCTTCCATCTAACTCTTACGCCACTTGGGTAGAAAATGATATGCATTTTGAATTACAAGTCCTATTTTTTTTTGCCCCGTATCCTGAACTGTATAAAAAGATGTAAAAAAAGAAAACTTATTTTCCCATGGTATGTTTTCTATTCAAAATGAGTGTTTCCATTCAAATGGCCAACAGAATTTTTTCCAAGGAAAGAAGAAATCACCGAAGGGCACCTCATCGCATGTGACGGCCCCCAGGTGCTGTTTTACACACGCCTGCAAGAAGCCGGTTTTGGTTAGCACCCAGTTGTCGTGGGGGATAATTGGCCTACTTGCTCCAGGCTCCCCTCTGCTAGCCCAATCTTGCTCATCACCGCTGGGTCCCTGCACGGATTTGGATTGCTCTGACCCCGATGAAAGGAAAAGTTGAGAACAGATATGAGTGAACAGGTTTGTATAAAAGAAGGGCTATGTAGCAGCTGGCTCTGTGTTTGTTCATGGCAACAGGGTCAGGGACCTTATATGGTCTTAATAAGTAGAATCAACTGGCTTCATATGTATTTTGGCACTAATCTGTAGCCTATGCCATCATTTCCTGGGGTTTAGTACAATATTAATAAAGAGGGCTATTTCAGATTAGGCACATATCAATGCTGTATTATAAAACAGTTGAATTTTGTCTAATAAAAAAAAAGGAAATAGGGTTACTGCTGTTTATGGCATTGTCCTGAATACCTGTGCCACTGGTTTGAATTTTGCTTGATTTTTATATTTCCTATTTGTTTATGTTTATGACTTAAAAATCATTTCTTTTTCTAGAAGTCTGAAGTTGAATATAGTGCATGCCCGCAGTGAATCCAAGTTTTCCCCTTAGCTCTGAAAGGCACTGAATTCATTACATTCCGTTGTGCAGCCTCTCTTAATCTGTTGTGACAACAAATTAGACTCCAATTTAAATTAAAGCAAATTGCAAGATAATTAGAAGTGTTTTTCTTTCTTTTTTTCCCCTTTCCTTCTCCATCCTAACTTCCATCAGATAATCGGGAAACAAATAAGACACATTGAAGAACTTACTATTCTTTCCATTTGGAATTATCTTGTGGGTAAATTTAATAAAACAGCTTTTCATGAAGCTTATTTTCAGAGTATAATGAAATATCTACTCAGACAATAATAATATCTCTTTTTACCAGATTTTTTTTACATGTGTCCCCAATTGCGACCTTTACTCTTGTTTGCCTGTATTTTGAAGCAGAGTTGGAGTTAAATGCATCATATGAAATAATTTCCTGTTATAGAGTACGATATCAGCAAAAAAAAAACAAAACACACAAAAAGCAAGGAGGTAATTTGTTCCTCCGTATTCAAAATGTCAATTTGTCTTGAGTTTTTGTAACTTCAAAATTCAGATTATCAATTTATTTAAGCTGCTTAAGATTTGTTATTACATGTTCTACGTAACTTGGGCTTAAAGATGAAACTAGTACCAGAGACCATGCTTGAGGAGCAAGTTGTGAAGCCTCATCATCCCAGGGCTGCACACACCCCACTCCCCAGTCTCCTACCTTCCCTTTCAATCCCAACCCCCAGCTCTGCCCACCAGAGCCTGGGCAAGAAAGCAGCCTTTGCTGGCTCCTTGGAAGAATACTTAATCAATGGGAGTGAGATTCTGGAAAAAGTCTTCATCCCTTTCTTTCAGATCCATGCTTTAGGGAAGCCCAGTCTTAATACACAGTGCCTTACAGAGAAGTGGGGACGATTTTCCAGCGCTTACGCTGTCCTGGGTACACAGAGCAGATGAACAAATTCACTGCCAGCAGCCAATGTTCAACACCCCAAAGGCATGCTCAGCCTATGCCTTACTTCAGAGGTGAGAAAGGATACTTTGGAGCTTTCAGCTCAGACAGCGGGAAAATCAAAGCTGAAATCTACAACAACCATGGGGGAGAAGCAATCAAGGCTCCTTCACACACACACACAGGAACCCTGGAATTAGCGCTAAAAGAATGGAATCAAATGTCAAGCCCCTAAATCCCTTTTACTTTGCTCTGGGGATTAAGGGACATAATACCCCTTTCCCCAGGGCTGGGGCAGTAAATATTAACAATTATTTTTCCAACCTGGCTGAGGCTTTGGGAAACAGTGCACACAGGCATGCACACACACATAAAATCTCCAAACACAAGAATGAATAAAACACAATTTTGATTGGTGTAATATTTTTCACAATAAAATGTTAAAAATCTCTTTATTGAACTTTCACATTCAACAAAAAATATTCCATTAGAATGAAACTCAATAGTGCTTCAGACTCTTATAAATGATAATGTGTAATGGCTAAGGCTAATAAGTAGTCGAAAAAAAATAAGTCCATTTGCCCTGCATACAAGAGAGATTATATCATAGGTGGAGGAGGGAAAGGAAACTAGCAACAATGACCCTCCATATTCTACACTAGACATACCTCACTATATGCCTCTGGTTCAGAACCATTACGTAACAGACAGAAACCTATGATATAGTTGACAGGTGTCTAATGATGGAAATGGTATGATCCTATAGAGAGCTACCCACACCATGCCAATCATTTAATATTCATAGGACAACAAGTATTTATTACATAGATCTGTCTGCACACCGAGGAGTCTAGAAAAGATGTTAAAATGGACAACCAATTTCATTGTGTAAATGGGTCTAAAGCCATAAAATTTATACTTTCCCCATAAAGAAAGTAGTAACTGTGAGTACACAGGCAGAAGAAAAAGAAAAGACTAAAATAAACAATGGTTTGTGCCCCAAATTAAGAAGGTTCAGAGTGTGGCAGAGTAAAGTCCAGAACTACACACTGAAACACATTTTGGAAACTCCTCAAAAGCAAATTAGTGATGAGGATAGCAGAGGACTAAGTTCCTGGAGTTTGTTTAATTAACTTGTCTTAATTTAGAACATATATGCACACCGTAAGTTGAAATGCATTCCTGAAATGTAAACACATTAAAAGTTCATTGAATTTTTTATTCCTGGCTTCCTGAACCAAAAGATAAGTGTAATTTTACCTGTGATAACCGGCTTAGTGGGGGGAAAAAAAAAAAAGCAGTTATATCTTCATTCAAAGGCTGTCCCTTTTTCTGCTCTCTTTAGAGACATACATATTTAAGTAATAAGATGGATACAAATATTTACATAAAAAATGAAGTTATTTTGAAAAGAAGTGGAGGAATACATTTCTACTTTAATTGGCCCTTAACTCATTTTTATTTGTACTCTCATAAGAGGTTTTATTTCTCTTTTAAAATAATTTATTTCAGGAATTTTGTCATTCTATTTTTGACTATTGGGTTATACATTACCACTATTTTTTTCTGTGACGGTCATTGTGACAAAAGCACCTTTTTATAGAAAAGAGTCAACATGTTAATATTAACTGTGACACATGGGAAATTATTTTTTATGGGAAATTTGCATGACCAAGGAAGCCTAGAATAAAAAGTAATTTTTCATCCTACATTAACATAAATTGAAATATAATAGAAAATGATGCTATGAAATTATTTTCCTCCTGTTTCTTCTTTCCTCTTTTCATAGCTAGAAATTGTGAAGGAGAATAACTTTAAGTTAATACTTCTGTATTTGGGAAATATTACTGTATGGCATTGTTGTCTGAGTTTAAGTGATTTTATTATACATGATTGGAATTATTATTCAGTGATATCTTGATTTAAAGCTCTTCTTGAAAAAAAAACTCATAAAAGCAATCAATTCCTGATGATTTGAAATGTAAAGACTTCAGCTCTGGAGTCGAGGTCAAGCTCAGTGCTCTGAATTAGCACATCCATCATTAGACACCATTAGTCACTGTCTTTAACATGGTGGTCTTGATTAAGAAAAGAAAGAGCCTCTCCACATCAGTGGGAAAGGTCCACAAGTGGTCTTCACAGGAGAGCAACTACTGCACCTCCAGTTCCTTGAAGACAATTTCATAGTTAGTTAGCTTGGAACAGAGCTCAGCCACCCAGTGGTCCAGTGGACTCCATCATCTTTGAATTCAGATTCCTTCAATATGAGGATGCCCCAGAGAGAGGAAACTCTCTCTTAGTCCCACATGCTGCATTATTCCCAACGTTGTTCTAGCTCAGATGTTCTCCTGCTTTGTCTAGACCTCCTGCTTCTGAACTCTACATTTCTCTTCACGTGGATCCATAATCACCAATTCTATTTTCTTCCAGGAGCTCAGAAATCCATAGGGGACAAAGTCCCATGTTTTTCAGGTACTTTAAACGAGTATCCTGTCTCATTCTTCATTGAAGTTTTCTCCAAACTCAGATATTGCTAGTAAGGAAGTGGTCACCAGTCTTGATGTTCACACAAGTTCCCAGAATTTAAAGGATGGATGTTGAGCTTTCTTAATCAGGTTTCTCTTCTATGGAAGCACTGGATGGATATGCAGGTCCCATCATTCTATCTCTCCATTTGCCTGGGGGAGTATGAACTATCCATCTTATGCCATGGGAGCATGCCCACTGCTGTGTAGCTTCTGCAGTGAACACAGTGGCTTGATCAAGACTGAAATCCTGCTAGATATCCGAACACAAGGCAAAGGTGTTTTCCTAAAGTCAGGATAGTTGTTCCAGTATCTACATGGTGCACTGGAATGCCCATCTCATATGTGACATATGTTCCCACAGTTGGTGAAGCACCACCTGAATCCATGACTGGGGACCTGCTGAGCAGTGTGGTCAATTTGACACACTTATACAGGACTTACGCTCCTGTTGTTGTGGCCCAGTTTGCCATGTTGTTTGCCCTTGGCCCCTGACAGGTGTCCCATGACTGTATCATACATTTGGCTTTTGTTTCTTCCAGGGCAAGTTCTCATGACTTGGCCCATTCGTGCGTCTGAGGCGGACTTCCATGTTCCCTCTGTGGTGGACCCAATGGGCAGTTGTGGAAGTTCATTGAACCTATGCTTGATCAGCTCATGAGTTCCATCTATAGTCCCTTTCAAATGGTCTCCTTCCCAGTTTGCATGTTGCTGTTTACTTCTAAGTATTTCATTGTTTTAGCTCTCACATTTAGATAGTTGATCCATTTTGTGTCAATTTTTTAACATCTTTATTGGAGTATAATTGCTTTACAATGATGTGTTAGTTTCTGCTTTATAACAAAGTGAATCAGCTGTACATATACATATATCCTCTTGTGTCGATTTTTGTGTATACTGTGAAACGGTTCTGAATTCATTCTTTCACATGTGGATATACAGTTTTACAAACACAGTATAATGAAATGACTATTCTTATCCCATTGGATAGTCTTGGAATCATTGTTGGAAATCTATTGACGGTAAATGCGAGTAATTTCTGTAGTCTGAATTCTAATCCACTGATCTATATGTCTATTCCATGCCAGTACCACACCATATGATTACTTCAGCTTTGTAGGAAGTTTTGAAATCAGGAGGTGTGTGCCTTTCAACTTCATTCTGATTTTTTAACGTTTCTTTTAATTGTTTATTGTCCTTGGTACTTCCATATGGGTTTTAAGATTAACTTGTTAATTTCTGCAAAAGGCAGTTAGAATTTTTATAGAGATTGCGATGAATTTATAGAACAATTTGAGGTTTTTGTCATTATTATAATATTGTCTTCTAATAAATGAGTACAGGATGCCTTTATACCTATTTAAGTCTTTAATTTCTTTCAGCAAAGTTTTGCAGTTTTCAGTGTACAAGTCTCGCAGTTATTTTATTGTTTTGGATGTTAACGTTAGACTCTTCAGAATATTCTATATTTCAGATTATGTCATCTGCAAATAGATATACTCTTTTTTTTTTTAATTTGGTTGCACCAGGTCTTAGTTGTGGCAGGTGGGCTCCTTAGTTGTGGCTCCAGGGCTCCTTTAAAGACACTGTTGATTCTTTCTTTTTGATTTGGAGGCTTTTTATTTCTTTCTTTGCTCAATTGCCCTGGCTAGGATTTTCTGTATAATATTTCATAGGGGTAGTGAGAAAAGGTATTTTCTTTTTCCTAGTTTTAGGGGTAAGTTTCATTTTGACACCATTAAGTATCAGGTTAACGATGAATTTTTCATAGATACCCTTTATCAAGTTGAGGAAGTTCCTTTCTATTCCTGGTTCTATCCCTAGTTTATATTCCTAGTTTTGTGTTTGTTTGTTTGTTTGTTTACTCATGAAAGGGTGTTGGAGTTTTGTCAAAGGAATTTTCTATATAAATTGAGATGATCATGTGTTTTTGTTTTCTTTATTCTGTTAATACAGCACGTTGCATTAATTGATTTTTGGATGTCAAAAAAACCTAACATTCCTGAGACAAATTCCACTTGATCGTGGTGTGCAATCTTTTTAATATGGCTCCTGGATTTGGCTTACTAGTGTTTCGTTGAGGATTTTTGCATGTATATTAATGAAGGAGGTTGGTCTGTAGTTTCCTTTTCTTGTAACACCTTTATCTGTCTTTGATATGGTAACATTGGATTCATGGAATGACTTAGAAAGTGCCAACAAAAATCTCTGTCTTTGCAGAGGGTCTCTGTGTCTGCATTAAAGCACACCTTCAGCACTTAGACAGGCAGCTGACAACTCTGCTTTAGCCTTCACTACTTCCTTGTACAGAGGTTCAAAGTCAACCAGAGGTGAGAGCTTAGCGTCTTCTCAGGTCTTTACTGAGCACATATATATGCAGCATGGGCATGTATGTGTCTTTCTTGATCCTGAAGAATGTGTTGGAGCTTTTCAAAGACGTTATTCTCCAAAGCATCTCATTACACAAACTTTCCTCACAATATTTTTATTTAATCTATTGTTTTCATTTCTTTTTTTTTTTCCCCACTGTTATCCATTGCCTCAGGCAGCAGTGACAAAAACATGTTTCTGTGTATGTTCTGGACAGATATTCACAGGTAGCAGCTTTAGCACTGGGTAAATGCTGAGTTAGGTGAGATAAAGGTAAACTTTTTGAGCCAATCTTCTAGAGATAGCCACCAGCAAGCAGTAAACAAACAAACCAATAAATGCAAATAAATATAAATACATAGGATTCTTTGCAAATGAGGTCAGTTCCGCTTCCTCCTGTACCTGTAGTGGAATCCAGGCTGTCATTTTCAAGGCTGTCACTAAGCTGGGAATCAGGACATGGGACTAGGGTAAGTTAAAATGACACACAGCTCTCTGTTCTTGCCAAGATCCAGACACTTTTCTTGCATGAATTCTCCCTGGTTGCTGCAAGCTTTTGAATAGTTTCCAAAATTCTGAAAAAGTCAATTCTCACAGCTTGTTTTTTTTTTCTGTTTTTGTTTTTCTCCTAGTTATTTCATCACTTTTTTAGAGAGGTAGATTTTTGGTGTTCTTTATTATTTTTGCTACCTCACAGGAATTTAGTCATCCACTTTTGTATTAATATCCGTGCTTATCACAAATGGAAAGCCATAAGCCGACCAACATAATATATGTAAATTTGAAAAGATGCAATCCATGTGTATACGCATTAAGATTTATGAATACTCTTCTCAACAATTTTGTGAAGTCATTTTACACATATTATGGGTGGAGACCATCTGCTATATTTAATCTTTTTCATTTTTTTTTCTTAAATCAGACTCTATTGAGTGGACTTCATAACACAACAAAATTAAATTAATATTTTGTGTAAGTTTTCCTCCACAATAATTCAGAGAAAATCAAGGCATGTCTTTATGGGATTTTAGTATGTGCATCAAAGTGACAGAGTGGAAAGTTAAGAAATGATCCTCTGCTCCCCAGAGGCTCCCTCCAGGTCAGGACCAGATGGCCCTGGTTCTCTCCTTTGTAAGCAATTGGAGTGCTTCTGACTGCAGCTGTGCTATGGAGGGAACTGTTCTGCATGAGGATGTGTGAAATGAAAACCTAAGGAAAGCTTTCCTCAGCAAGTTAGACAGGTCTTATCTCTGACCTGCGAGAAAAACAAAAACACACCACACACAAAAAAAAACATGGTCTCTGAATCTGCTAGTAATGGCTTGTATGCAAGCATATTTTCCATTGTTAATATCACAACTAAGTAATATATGCACAATCAATCCCATAATATGAACTGTCTTAAAATGACTCTACTGTTAAATAAAGCAAAGAACACTCATTGCTAACTCCCCAAAATGAATATATTAAATTGTATTGTGACATTTTGAAGAAATAGGGGAAAATCGTATAATAATTCTGTTGCCATTTAGTATTATTGAATATTTATTGAACAACTAGTATGTGATGGGCATGCTTTTCAAGATCTGGATACTAAGGCTGTCAAATAAATGCAGGATGCCCAGTTAAACTTAAATTTTAGGTAACAAGCAAATTTCTAGCAAATGTTCTAAATGTTGGGACATAAGGACAATTGTTATTCATCTGAACTTCAACTCTACATAGACTCCTCTAATGTTTATTTGCTAAATTTGCCAAATTTACCGGAGATACAACTGTGAACAAGACATAAATACTATTTGCTCTTACAGGTATTACCATGCAGTGAGATGTGTAATTAACTAGGCAGGTATAATACCAATAAATTAGTTCAATATGGATGCTGAGAAGTATATTTAACTCCTCCTTAGGGTGGTCCAATATTTCTGTCTGGAAATACTGATGTGGTGTCTAAGCCAAAAATGGAATTATAAATCACAGGAGGGAGGTAAGAGGAAGAATTATTCAGTTAGAAGGAAGAACTTATAAAAGCTCTTAAAAGCATAAAGGAACCTCACTGAGGAATTATAATTAATTTATATTCCCAGAGCATTGAGCAGCAGGTGGAAATTTGATATATGAATCTTAAAATCCCACGTAAACAAGATAAGTAGGTCTATATAGGCTAAGGTTAAGAGGAAATTGTAAAAGAGGGCTTGATGGGATCACACGTGGAGAAAGTACACGCTGGCTGCAGTCAGATGAATGGATTTGGGGTGGGAGCAGTCAGGCCTGAAACAGGGAGTCATGCTAGCAGTTTATTGCCACGTTTGATGGTAATTTACACCAGAAGAATTGGAGTGGAGATGGAGAAAACTAGAGTTTTCTGAAAGATCAATGCAAGTTACTGACTGATAAAATATGGGAGAATGAATGAGAGAAAGCAGTCAAGAATGACATTTAAGGTTTCGACATTGACACTGAGGACATCAAGGAAAATGAAGGTCTCTGAGAGGTTAATTTAGGCAAGTTACCAGAGACGTCCTTACTGAATATATAGCACAGGGGATGATACTCAATCTTTTGTAATAACCTTCAAGGGAAGAGAATCTGAAGAATATATATATATATATATATATATATATGACTGACTCGCTGTGCTGTACACCTGAAACTAACACGATATTGTAAATCAACTATACTTAAAAATAATAACAAGAGATATCCAAAGGCAGGAGGCAAGAATATTGCTGTAAATTATATATATGTATATACTTATATATATATAGATGCATATACATACATAGAGATTCATATACATATATGCAACATACACAATTTTATTATATGTTACTGTGTGTATATAAAATGTATATTATGTATATATTATATACATATTATGTATATATTGTGCACACATGGTATATCTATATACCATATCTATATGTACCAAAGAATATATGTGTGAATCATCAGCTTGCTGATGGTAATTGGAGCATCAGAAGTGGACCTGCTCACCCAGGGCAAAAGAATAGAGAGATAAGATGAAAGGTCTTAAAGAGTGGAATCGTTAGAAAATGTAAGAAGTTGGCAAAGGAAGAGGGGGTCAGCATAAGAGATACTATAAAAGGTTAGAGGATTTCATGCTGATGAAAAATCCCAAAGAAGAAAGATTTGACTAAGTAGGAATAATCAATGGTATCAATATAAACGTTTAGATAAAGTAAGGAAGACATTGGTGAATACAGGATCCAGTGAATTACATTTCAAGAAGGATACTGACAGCCAGGATCCACAGTTCAGTAGCTTACTTCACTGATTTGTCTTTTACATGGAACGAGAATATAAAATATTTTAAAAATCAGCTTAATTTTCTACTTAATTCAGTATTATTATCATTGTAATTATCACTATTTTGCCTAATTCCTCCTCAGTAAGATGATGTTTTCAACAAACATGAGTGTCATTTTCACATATGAGGTGAGGTGGTTACAACTTCCAGGTTGAGACTTTATCTGACCAATATTCACAGTGTTTACCAGTTTACTATATATTACCCAGGAGATCACTTGTTCTGCTTTGGAAAAATAAAAGTTAATTTTATAGATAAAACATAAATTCATATTTTAAGATTAGGAAAAATATTGTTTATTTCCTTCTTCGGATTGTAAGGCATTGTTTTCCCCTACCTGCTTCTGTAGCTGATGAGCTCACGGACCCGTTAGACCAAACAGCAGAGGTTGTTTCCACAGATTCAGGGTTGCTTAAGCAACAGGCAGGCAGAGGTCACATTTTCAGTTTACTGCAGTTGCTGAGAGCAACAGTGAAATGAGAATCATGGAATCTTTAGACTTTAGACCTGGAAGGACCCGAGAGAAATCTTAGGCCTCATTTTCAACTGTGGAAACCGTGGCTTTGAGCAGTTTATTGATTTCTCCAAAGTCACCCAGCTGGTCACTGCCAACATCAGAACTAGAACCTCGCTCTTCGGACCTCGGCTCTAGTGTTTTGCTGCATTTTGTTTCATGTTCAGATATGCCCCCATCTCAGTATTACCAGGGCCGCAATGGCAAATTTTTGAAGGTTGTCTCATGACAAAAGCGACAGAAAAATAGGGGGAAAGATCGGATCAGGGAAGGATGGGCAGAGAAGCTCAGTGTTGTAGAAATTAAGGAGCATTAGTACCACAAACCAGGACAGGAACAATGTCTGGGAAACATGCTGCTTCCAGAACCAGGACAAAGCCAGCTTCTCAAAGGCTCAGGGCAGAGCGCTAGGAGAGGCAGCTGTATGGAAGCCACAGTCCAGAGACACACAGAAGATATATCAAAACTTGAAATGTGTGGCCAGCAAGAGGAAACAGCCCCAGTAAACTGGGAACTTACTGAGTGGACAGCCTCATCCTTTCAGTCAGTGGCTGAAAGCATAAGGCTCTAGCTGGCAGTAAAGGTTCCTTCTAAGCCTCTTGGACCTGCTCTTCCTGTCTGCAGAGAACATAGTTCCATCACAGCAGAAGGAAAAAGAGGCAGGTGTGTGTTACCTTTATGCGGCATCTTCGATGAGCATGTTTTAGACCCTACATTTATTCTAAACAACATTCTGTAAGCTTGCTCTTCTTATCTCCATTTTACAGACGAGGAAATGGAGCCTTAACGATACTCAGCACCTTACCCACGGTCACATAGTTGTAAATGAAAGAGATGGGACTCAAGTCCAAGTCTGCGTGCCTTTCATTTTGCAGGGAGTGGGGCAGACAGGAACTGAGCTCAGAGTAGTGCCTGGTAAAGGCAGCCCCGTTGAATTATAGGGAATTTAGAGCCAGAGTTGGATCTAAATTAGTAGACGTGGAGTTGAGAAATTGGGGCGGGGGAGGATGGAGCTAGAGCTTTTTGAAGGAGTAAAAATAGACCATCAGCTCTTGAGGCTAGAACAGACTTCAGGGCTCAGCACTGGAGTGCAGCTTAGGGACCAGAGAGGCAGAGGTGTGCTGGAATCTGCTCTGATGCCCCTGTGAGAGATGACGGATGAATTTATACAGATGTTTCACTCTGGTTATTAATGCAGCCATTTAAAAAAATCATACTACAAATAAACCTACAATTAAATTAATTATACCAAAACAAAGGTAGCTATTCAAAACTCATTATTTCCTAATTATTTTTACTCCATTTTGCTATGACCTATGCTATTGATTGATGTCTATTATTTCTGTAGTGGAAATGCTGTGCTACTTACTGCCGATTCCTCACCAGCTCAGTGCTCAGTGATGTCACATCAACAGCAAGAAATTGGCCCTGATGGGAGTTTTTATACAACAGAAATTGGCAAATGCTACAAACCGAGGCTTCTTTTTTGTTTTGTGGACCACCTAGGCTTAAGAAATTAATGAAGATGAAAGTAAATAAGGCAGAGCAAACTTAAGTGTGTGTTATATTTCTCATTACTTTGTAAATAGCACAAAATGTTGTCAAATCATGTTTGAATTGCAACCATAGGTTGGCTGTGGACAAGATACAAGAATTTGGCTAAAAATAAAAGGCTAAAAATAAAAGGATTCTGTGAAAATCAATTGGCTATATAGAATTTAAAATAAAGATACTGTGTACTTTATTACTATTTGTAAATTGTTTGCCATACATTTTTACTTCAATAAACTATAATATAAACTTATATACACTTAAGCATTTCATTTTTTTCTGGAGAGCTGGTTGTTAAACATTTCCCAGCCCACCACAGAGTTAAGGGGGTCAGATTGATGAGATAAGCTGTACAGGCTGGTACCAGCCAACAAAGGAAAGTCAGAAACAGAATATAGCAGACAGAGCAGGAACTGATCACACTGTTGAAAAGTATTGGGATTATTTCTTGCAAAAGAGATACATCAATAGTGATGTTCCTATCAAAGTGGTCTTTTGGTTGGAATACCCTTCAGCACCATGCAGATATACTTAGGAAAAAGAGAAAAGAGTATTTGAAGTTGGGGACATCCAGTAATATTTATGGAAGTGCATGCAAAACCACAGGATAGAGGAGGGGAAACTAAAAATTCCTGCCTATTTTACTGCATTTGCCTGGAGTTGGACACCACTAGAGAGATAAAATTACCTGCCTTCAAGTTATTCAAATGTGGAGCTCTGGCAAATATATGCTTTCAAGTTCTTTTTCTCATCGTTTATCAATCCTAGCCAACATAAGTCAATGGGAAGTTGATTTTCTAGATATGAGGCACCTCAGATAAATGATAATTCTGCATGTATTTTTCATTAAACGCTTCTTGCTCTTAGAAGGCTTTTTGTTTGTTTATCAAATTTTTCATGCAGTTTTATTAAAAATTGGGCTTCCTTCTTCATTTATCTGTGGAGCGATATTGCAGAAAACTCTGACTCGTTTAAAAGTCATTCTATCACTGTGTAAACACCAGCAACTTTTCATACTGTACGCTGCATACTTCCTTTCTCAGTAATCCTGACAAACTTTCCTCATTAGATCCTGTCATTCTGTCTTCCCTGATGGAAGTTGTTTCGCTGGAAGATTTATATTGTTTCCCCCAAGTTTTAAGAATTTAATTTACAAAGTTAGGAGACATTGTGTGATTCCGATTTATTTTTTTATTATTTTAAATTTTTTGCTGCTTTAAAGCAGTTGGGGCGATTCAACATCTGTTCTTTTAAACAGAGACATTTTTTTTCATTTTACCTATAGAAGCAAATTGCATTTCATCTTCTTCTACAAGATTTGAGAGAAAAACAAAATGACAAGTATTTGAGTGTTTTTCCTTTTTGTTTTTTAATAAAACAAAGCTAATGGCAGACAGAACTGAAGTGATGATAGCGAATGTGTTTTCTCTGGTAAAAAAGCAATGGTAAAACTATCCAATTACTAATTTGTTTTCCCTAAATAAATGGACCACACTATCACAGTGTTATAGCCTTATTTTCATGTAGACTTAGCTATACAACACACACCACTGACGAGAAGAACCCACAAATTAAATACGGAGCAGTGATATATTCTCTGACATGAAGATATTAAATACAACACAAAATTGAGTTATATGACAGCAGAGTTATTAATCAAGAGCATTGAATTAAGCTTCAGATTCTTGTTACAGGGCAGTCACTTTCATAAATTCAACAGCTTACAAGTACATACTGGTGAAATATGCAGTGAATTTATGACTGGTTTTGGAGAGTGACTCTCCGGCAGTAACAGTGTCACTTGGCACTTATTACATGTGCCTTTATTTGGGGCTGAGGACTCATCTTTCCTGTCGGCTCATTAGGTCAAGGGCTTTGTCATAAATATCTGTATAGCTTTTGCAAGCTACACATCACCTGGTCCATACATATCACCTGGAAGAATGATGGGTAATTGTAAAATTAGTACCAAACAGTGTACTTGATAAAGCAATGTGCGTGTCCTTTAAACTGTGAAGTATCCCTTTGATCTTTCTTGGCCGAGATCAGACTCTATTAGCAGCTGGACTGACTTCCGTTCTAGGGTAAAGAGGGAATGCAGTTGATACACTCTGAAGGGCTGTTCTTTGTTCTGGAAAGCAGAACAAGCCAGCTGATGATTTGAATTAAGTATGAGGAAGTAATATACTATCTTTTATTCGTAACCTAATCAAATGGTCCCATCCGAGACTTGAGATCTGAGAGTTCTTCCTGCATGGACGGTGTTGGCAAGAGCCTAGGGCAGATTTCATTGCCGCAAGAAAATCCAGCTCCTCCTTTCTTCCTTTGAGGCTGGAAATTACACTAGTCATATTGTTTCCCTCTGTCTTAAACATTGGCCACTTCCTCCCAGAATCTTTGAAAATTCAAATGGTCTTATGCAATGAGATATAGCTCTTGAAGTCAGTCAATGCCAGTGTTGTTTGTTTCCCACATTGTCATCACTTCTCCCTTGGATGGGAGAAACAACGTGTCTCACGTGTGTGTGGTGTTGATGGGTCAGGGGAGATTTCTGAAGAAAAACGAGAGAAAAAGACAAGAAAAGAATAGGATGAGAAGTGTTCTAATAAATTAAAGAATACCTTGTCTTTTACTAACGACTTTTGTTAATTCTAGGAGTAAAATAAAATTTATGTGCTTTTTATACTTTATTATTCTAGAGTTTGATGATGTTCTTTCAGAATGTGTTATTATACAAGGGAAAACAAATTTCTTACTCTTATGCAAAAGATCAGTAAAAGAGAAATGGGCTATTAAATCTTTTTCATGGTTTAGTAATGATTTATAAGCTGTAAATAATGACGGTGGTGATAGTGCTGATGCAATCACAGAACAATAAATTTCTGTACCGGGGCTTTGCAAAAACAACCCCAAATGTGCCTCCGAAGTAAAACACTGGCTGCTAGACAACTGACCTTCACAATGAAATATACCCTTAACAGGTTTAATTAAAAGCTCAGAATTATCGCTTTAATAGATACAATTTTTTTCTCATTAGATCACTTTAACTATTTATCTTAGTTTATTGAGTTACTTTATTTAGGACCTAAATGAATATTGTAACCTATTATCTGGTAACATTTGTGTCATATATTAACCTAATGGCAGAAGGTATAATTATATATCGTAAAGATATAGGCTTAGTATTTTAATTATGTTCATGTTTTCGTAATCCATGATAAAATTTTGCAGACTTAGAAGTGTTTTACATTTAAAAATACTTTTCCACAAGTAATTTATTTATTGATGTATTTTTCCATTTATCCAATGAGTATTTATTTCGTGTTGTTATGTACCACTTGTGCTAGATATTACAGGAAATTCAGTAGTGAACCAAACAGTAGCCTAGTGGAGAAGACAGACAATTAAAAAAAAGGCAAAATGATGAGAATATGAATAGGATGTGGTGAGAGAAAAATGGAAGCAGGGTTTTCCCCATAAAGTAGTCTGGGAAGGTTTACTAAGGATTTCCTATTTGAACTGAAAACTGAAACATAGGAAATAGCCAGGAAGAGGACAGAGGCAAGAGCCTGTGCAAAGCCTCCTACTGATTCAAACACCCTCCCCGCCACCTCCAGCCCCATGTGGGAGAATAAAGTCTAATGATCCACTGGCTATAGGATGAGTGAGAGGGGAAACCAATGGTGACCCCCCTTCCAGTGGGGACTATTTTTTAAGAAACATCCTTTGGAGAAAGAGAAGAGTTCTATTTGGACAGTTTCTGTTTGTGGTATTTGTGAGGCATTTAAATGTAGATGTTTGCTGAATAAAAAGGAACTCCAGGACCTGGCTGAGCTGGAGATATAAAGCTTGGTGTTGCTGACATCTCTGTGGCTGTAATACCTCAGGGAGAGTTGACATCACCAAAGCAGAGGAGAATTTTCGATGCCCAGGGTGGAGGAGCCAGGAGATTACACAAAGAGCATAGAAGCAGAAATAATGGGAAAGGACAGGGATGTGGGAGTGGAGAAAACATGCATCTTGTTATTCAGGCAGTTGAGAAAGTGTGAACTACCTACCATCTCTTATTTTATTGGGTGTGGTTGTATAACAAAAGATATAAATCAAAGGTGGGCTAAGAGGAATGTTACTGCACAATACGATGTTTCAATGTATGAGGGGTCAGCAAAGAAACAGGGGTATAGGATCTCAAGTTCATGGTATTGTCCTTTGACCATAAAATATTGTTTTCTTTTTCCATAGAAATGAAAAGGAAGATGAGACTAAGTGTGGAGACCCAGAGAGAGTGCTCACAGGTAAATGAAGGCATGTCCGGAGGATGTCAACATTTTTTTCAATGAAGTAGAGGCAGGGGAATTGGCTTTCAAGAAGAGGTAGTGGTAATGGTGACAAATTTAGCAAATAAAAATATAGGATCCTTAGTGAAATTTGAATTTTATATTGCAGTGAGAAATGTTTTAGTACCTGTATGTCCCATGGAATATTTAGAAGAATATATGTCTCTGTGGTGAATGAGCGGAGGCTGGGGAGTGAGTATGTCTGTAGCAGACATTGTAGACAGCAGAAGACCAAGCTGCCTCAAACAATATAAAAGGAGTGACAGGTGTCCTGTATCAGGCAGGTGGCAGTGAATATATAAGTGGCTTCAGGCTTCTTAGCTCTGATTTTCTTCAGGAACATTTGGCTGCATATATAAAGAAGATTCAGACATAGATACTCAGCTGGTTGGATTTATAGAGCTGTGGATGTGGTGGACCAAGTGTGATGGAAGGAGAGAGAAGCAAAGGAACTGAGGGTATTTTTAAAAAGGGATTACTATGATTAAGCTAGATAAGAGAGTGATTGCAGTGATACTGCAATTTTTGGTGATGAAAATGTGCATGATGTCATCTTGGGAATAGGTAGCTGGAAGAAAAGAGAGTAAAAGAAAACTGAGTGTGAGGTGATCACAGAGATGAGAAAAAAAGAAGTGGTTGGAAATTTCACCCACATGGATTTGATGTCAGTGAGGGTAAAGATAAATCTATGAACATATACTAAAGTTTTGAGTAAATGAAATCATAGAGTTTTCAGGAGGGAGGTAGAGGTCAGGAAATCTACAGGTATGATTAATTGATTGATTGATTGATTTTTATTTTCTTTTTGTGGGGTTTTGTTTTACATCAACAAACAATCCTTCCTTTCTTTTTTGGGTGGTAGGTGTTGAGGAGAGGTAGGAATTGTGCTTCTAATGAGAACGAGGGTGTGCTTCCAATTTCCTGATGAATGCATGTTCTTAAGAAGGCATGTCAGCATTTCTCTGTGAATGTGAATCACAGTTTCTAAAGAGATGGCCAAGATCAACATCATTCAATATGTTTTATTAAGGATTTTCTCCTGTAAAGGTTAAGAACCTATTATAGTGCTTCTCATTACGACATATTTCATTTTGCAATAAAAGTTTCTTTATTTTGTACCCCATTTCATATATTTCTACTACATATTAAAAAAAAATTGAAATGTAATTCCAGAATGTACAAATGTATTCTCCATTGAAAGAGGTCTCTAGGAACTTATATCCAGTCCACGAGCAGTAGATGTGCATGAGTTTTAACTCTTTATTTTTTGTTTTTCTATCACACTATTTAATTATTTATATTGAGCTCCATTTGTCCTGCTCGCTGAAATCTTTTCCTAAAAATTAAGGAAAATTCAGTCAGGTCATTGCATTTCCACCTTTATCATGTAAGCTCTGCCAATTTAGGATTCATTCCTTCTTTTTCCATCTCTGGTGATTTGCATTTATGTTTCTAAAAGATTAAGTATTATTATGGTGACAAGTACCCTCTGACAGGGAGCTAAAGGCATTCAATACTTAAATGTCCCCAACTGGGTTCTCACTTTGATTTCAGACCCAATCCCAAAGATTAGCAGGGGGCAAGGTCCCTTCTCATCATCTCTCCCTCTTATCTACCCTACAGTTTTCCTTTTCATTCCCCCCCCACCCCGCGTTTGAAGGATCTTTATCTAGTGTCATGGGGATATGTGTGGTGAGACCAACTAGCTCTGTCTGAACACACACTCTCCTAAAGTTTCCTGTCTTTCAATTGAAGTGTGACTCTTGAAGGCTAATCAGCTAATTTCCTATATTTTAAAAATTAAAACAAAGAAAGAACCACAATATGCAGAAATACTATCGCTATTTAATTTAACATATGACAATGTGGACACACATGCAGAGAAACACATAGGTATGCTCCTATCTATGTGTACGTGTATAAAATTAAGTGAAATTAAGGATGACGGAGAAAAATAAAGCAGAATAAAGAAAATCCAGAGTGAAGAGTGGGATGGAATTGCCAAATCAGGAAAGGCCTCCCTTATAAGATGAAGTTTCAGTGGTGACCTAAAGAAATGAGAGGTGAGCCATGTGCATATTCCAGGAAAGTATCCAAGCAAAGAAAATAGCACATAGAGCTCTGAGACGTGAGTGATGGAATTAGACTTAGAAAGGAGACAAGGAGAGCAAGAGTGTGTGTGTGTCTGTGTGTGTGTGTGTGTGTGTGTGTGTGTGTGTGTGTGTGTGAGAGAGAGAGACAGAGACAGAGACAGAGACAGACAGAGACAGACAGAGAGAGAGAGAAGTTGTTGGGTGGAGAGGTCGGGAACTGGATCAGGACCAGATGTTGCAAGGTCTGTAGGTCATTGTGGTGATTATGTTTCGGTGTGGATGAGATTGCAAACCAACCATTGGAGGGTTTTGAGTAAAGGAGTGGCCTGATCTGAGTTCATTTTTAAAAGGTCAATCTGGAAGTTGGGTGGAGAATTGGTTCTTAAGTCCAGCAACAGGGACTGTGGTTTACCAGGTAGTAGCTAAGAGGATTTCAGAGGTAGTCAGATTCTGGATATATTGTGGAGGTGGACCTAACAGTATTTGTTGATGGATTAAATGTAGGGTGTAGGAGACCTTGTGCCAAATAGCTGACGATGGCTGTATACTTTTTCACACGTTGATCCTCACCAAACATATTTGTTATTAATATTTTCCTTAGACTCGTACAATGCAATGCATTTATCACCCATACACTAGCATATGTATAAAGGTTCATCGATTTACCCATGGCGAAAAAAGGCATTAATGCCCAAGCAAAAGAATGTTGGCAGATGTAATAAAAATTAGGTAGTATTTGCAAAAGACTTGGAGATGATAAGTGCTAATAATATCATCAGTGCTTCTCTATTTACTTTCTAACGCCAACACAATAGCCATGTTCCCTGGAGTCACCCTCATTTCAAAGAGATCATTTCTAATGGAATGTTATAACCACTTGCCAATAGAACTTTTCACTGTGATGTCCTGTTTTAAGTTTCGAGGGCTAAGATTCTCACACCCAGCTTTAAAACACATTCGATTTAGTAAACAACACTGCATTCTTTATAAATAAGATACACAATATTCCAGAAGCAGCCAATTTAATGTAGTGAGATTGAATATTTGTGTTGTTTGTGTGTTTGAGTATCTTGTACAGAAGTTCCAATGAAAATATACACACCCTTGTTATAATTATACAATTCACATATTGAGATGGACAAGAAGATTTTATGGCTATAGGTACATATAGAAAGATATATATTATAAGTATACATATTTATCCTGGTCTAATGTCAAATACAGTATTTTTGTAGCTTCTGTTTCTATAATAGCTTATATAAATGGCTGTCACATGTTATCTCAATTTGTTATAATTACTTTAAAACATATAGGTCATCATAATTATAGTATTTAAGGAAACTGAAACACTAAATGATTAATTGATTTACTCAGAGTTATTTAAGCAGTAAGAGCTTCACCTGAGATGTGAATCCCAATTTTAGAACTTCGAGTTCTCCAAAAATACCCTTGTCCATTTCTTTTTAGGTGGAGAATGCTCTGGAGATAAGTCACGCTTATTAGAACTAACTCAAAGAGGCAAATATTGTCACTGATGCTCCGTGCAGGGCAAGTACCTCTTTATATGTCATCGAGGTAAGTGGCAGCTTTCTGGGAAAAAAAGATATTTTCTTGGACTTTGTAAATAATTGATCAGATGATGGGACTGAAGCTAGAGAGTTTTAATAAATTGCAATTAAATGATGGGGACTGGACCCAAAACTCTTTTTCTCTGATTTCAAAATCTACAGCATTCTTATTGGATCAGACTCTCTTCCAACAAAGTTAAATTGTCTGCACAGATAACGTTTAAGTAGTTCATAAAGTCTCCAAAGGAAAACCACATATACAAATTTCTATCTACATGTATATTAGAAGGAGAACAGAGGGTCCTAGTGAACCACCTGATCGCTATGAAGAGCCACAGAAATCCTGCTATGAAATGGTTCTGGTGAGAAGATGAAGGTCTGGACGAAGCTGGGAAGCAATCTTCTTACTTCTTTGGCACTGCTGCTTGTTAATGTGCTCTGTACCAGGCTGTACTCCAATATTTAAGAGAACTGTCAAGACTTTGGTGAAGGTACACAGCACAGCGGTGAAAATCACTAAAGGACAGGAACATAGAATCTCTGAGGTCAGGTAAAGTGACACTGATGAAGTTGGAAGATGAAAGGGTAAATTTGATAACTACTCTCATAAGTATAAAGAAGAACGTGATCTTATTTTCTCATCTTATACTAAATTTGGAGGACAAAGTTTAAGAAACGCTTTAAAATAGCAAACTACAAACTGCCCAAAGGTAAAATATTTCAAATATTGAGGAAAATGTAACGCCTGCTTGTTTCTGGTATTGTTTTGGGGTGTAAATAACAACACAAAAGGAACCAAATGGGGGTGGGGGAAAACATGTAAGCAGAACCCTTACATGTACAACATATGAGAGAAAGGCATGTCTTGCTGAGACCAGGGGGCAAGAGTTAGGCCCCTTCAGCCTCCAGAGTTTTGAAGAAACTTCCAACATGGCTCCAGGCTTAAAAGCCATCTTGTAGGAGAAAGCAGACTGGATTTGAAGTTGACAGCTCAGGGTGGTGATCCTATCCCTAGCTCTGTGACTTTCGATAACAAGCTAAATTGTCATGATTCATTGTCCTTATCTCCAAAATAGAAATCATACTAAACTTCTCAGGCTTCTGGGAAAAATTTAAATGAGGTCAAATATATGTAATATTTACCAGAACATCTGACACAAGTAGTTAGCTATTCAGTGAATGGTAGATTTACCTAAACTTTCTAAATTTTACTCTAGACCAATGTGATTAATGTCAACTCTATTTTCTTCATAGAATCTGGTGAAAGTGTATGATAAGGTGAATTGACAAGTTTAAAAGCACAGAAAGGTGCAATAGTTTCTTTTCATTATTCACAGAGAACATGAAGGACCCTAAGATGCCAGCCTTAAAAACAGGTTAACTTTGGCTCGAAAGAGGTCTGGTGATAAAACTTGGGTAATTTTCTGAAAATGATCAGAGAGCTGAAATTTGCATTATTATCATTTTAGAAAATTATCTATTTCAAATAAGCCTCTAAATTTACCATTTTGCCCCCTGCTTAGGTTATTTCCATGTGACTTTGATCTGCAAGAGGCGGAGAGGGAAGACAAAAAAAAAATGACATTGTGATAATTTATTTTTGTCTCCTGGCCATAAGGAACATGTACAATACAGTAAGGAGATACGTTTAGCCATTAGCGCGTAGGCAGGTTTTCTGAAATGTAACATTGGAATCCAAAGTTTATGCCTACATTTGGACTGTTATTATGTTATTTGACTGAATAGTTTTAAATAATATCCCATTCTTTTGATTTATCTCCTTATTTTTCCACTTATCCAAAGAATCATATTTCTCCTTTCCCATCCACTTTGCGTGAACATAACAAAATCAAAGATTCAGTGATTATGAAAAATATTCAAATTCATGATTGTAATGTAGTACATATTTTCTCATTATCCTTTGTATAGATTTGCAGGATTATACAATAAATTATGTTATTTTGCTTGGTCTTCAGTTAATTCTATTAGAAGCTGAGCTTATAATTTACAACGAAGTAAATTAATGTTGGAGTGTTTTGCTGACATTTTAGCTTATCATAAATAATCACCTCTATATTATCTAATGTTGACTTCTCATAAAAGATTAATGTAGAATGAGCGACAAAATGGTATTCTCATCAAATACAAAGTCCCATAAAAATTAATGCTTCTCAAGTTGTAACTTGAAAATGCAAAAGGCACTTGTGATTTAAATCTGTTAATTCTCATTGTAAACTTGTATTTCTGCTTCAAACAGAGATGAAGGCACAGACACATTTTGTGTAAGAAGAAAGAAGTGTGAGGAAATGTCTTAATCAAGTATAATAAACTGTTTATGATAATATATTCATACTCTTTTTTGTTAACAGGGGTCATGGGAATATTGAAATACCAAGATTCTAGGTAGCTCTCTAATGATAAAACACCCTATGCCCCAGTGAGTCTTCTAAAAGATACCCAGTATGTAACTTCACATCATGTAAGTTGATTTGGTAAATAAAATAAAATTTAAAAATGCGGTATTTTCAGACTTTTTAGCTCAGAAATGATCTAATCAAGGGGTCCACATTAAAGCATTTTTGCCACGAAAGTTATAAATTATACATAACATAGCATAACATTAAAGCATTAACATAACAGTATGGGTCTATCACTTAAATAAAAAGCTGAAGGCTTCCTATCTGAGAGATTTGACTTTGCTACTGTACTCCATACTAGCACAAATTTATTGTTAACAGCATTTCAATACTATCAATCCCAATTTTCATTTTGGTCAAGGAAATATTTGATGTATCACCTTGTTCAGGTAGTTCACATATTTTTAGCAACAGTCAAAACCTTGTCTTTGTTCTCTACATTGTAATAAACTTTTGTGCCATAATACGCCTGTCCTCAAAAGAGTAAAATATAAATATCTTAAGGTGAAGGATGTCATTTGTTTTGCAGTTTCCCCTTGGTTTTATACAACAACCTAATTTTCATAAAGTGGAGTTCTACAAAACTATCTTTTCCCTAAAACTTCCTAAAAAATTATTTACTACTTTACTATAGGTTTTCCTGGCTCATAGATAAAAGAATTCTTTTTCTTTCCATACTTTCCACACCACACCATTATAATCTTTTTGTTAAAGATGCTTTAGGGCATGTAATACCGCCTTCTGTTGTGGTGCTTTTCGACTGGGAACCATATGTGGTGCTATCCCAGGAAACAGCAGGGTTCAGTTACGGGGTTGGATGCTTTTTTTTCCCCTTCCCCTAACAGGCCCTGCATTTATACATTGTTGCCATCAGTGCTATTTATTTAGTATAATTAGTATCCTTTTGGTGCTTTTGTTAAGAATGCTATATAGAGCATTATTTATATGCCTCTTCATATTCACAGTTTTGTAACTTAAAATGCAGCATTCTGTATTATACAGCAATGTCACCCACAAATAAGTCTGAACATCAACCAACTCTATTTTGGAAAAGAAATAAGTTATTTTACTGCGCAGATTGTCTTCCACCTAAAAAAGATGTAGCTTGAGGGCACGTACCATTCCTTGCTGGACAGATTGATAAATGTGGATCTAAGGCAAAGCATGTATAATCCCTTGGGCCTGCTATCAAAATGTCCAGGACATCTTGGCCCATAACTTATAATATGAGGTTACTCTAAAAAAATCTCTAGTGTAATTCCTGAGTGTATTTAAATTGATTTGAATTTATAATTCAAATTTATAATATCTATCCCAAAGCAGCTATTATCCAATCGGTAGGTTAATACAAAGATTAGGGGAAAACTTGTGGACAGAGTCTTAGAATTCCTGCTTCCTCAGAATCAGAATCTTAGAAAACAATGAAAACTTCCATGGAGAAGTATTTGAATTGGATGTTGGTAACCATTTTAAATTATCCTAGAGCATTCTCCATAAAGAAGGACTAATCTCCAGGGGAGAGGAACTTACCCGAGTCATATATCACCTGGGGGAGGGAATATCCGAAGGCCAGCACACTCTAGCCAACCTGGATGCCCTAAAGAAGGGGGGAAAAAAAAAGGTAAGAAATACTTGAGAAGATCGCAGTCCAAAAACTTAGATCCACTAAAAGACTGGGATTTAATTTTAAGGTTTTAGAAAATTTCTCCTCCCCCCTCCACGCCCCCACCCCCGCCTTACTGCCACACTGATAGGACTCCCACGGTAAACATTAAATTACAACTGAAAGAGCTGAAAGGCAGAGTCTTTATCTAAAGAGGAGTTCTTAGGAAAGTCCAAAGAAAACAGGGGAAAAGAAAAAGGGATAATAGAGGAATTTGAAAACTCTGGAACCAAGAGCTAAAATAAACATTAAACACAGTCAAAATCCTAAGCAGATTAACGCAAATACTCACTAAGGGCCTAATTCCCTCAGTTTCTATTAACTCAGTTTTCTATTAACTCAGTTTCTATTATATATCATGTCTAGCTTTTAACAAAAATCACAACGCATGCCCAAAGACAAGGGAAAGCAGCACTGAAGAGACAACAAACATCAGAACCAGGTTCAGATGACACAGATGTTGGAATTATCCGATCATGTATTTAAAACAGGCAGTGACATCTCTTCAGCCTTCCTGATCATTTCCTTGGCTGTGCTCAGTCCACTGATGCGTCCATCAAAGGGAGTCTTTGTTTAGGTCACTTTTTTATTCCTTGTATTTTCTCTTGACTATTTCTTAGCATTTCCATCTCTTTGCTTGTATTTCTACTCTAGCATGTTGTCCATTTTTTCATTAGTGCTCCCCTGGACATAGAATGCAAAAATCCTCCAACAAATAGTAAAAAGTTAAATTCAACAATATACAGGGCTTCCCTGGTGGCGCAGTGGTTGAGAATCTGCCTGCCAATGCAGAGGACACGGGTTCGAGCCCTGGTCTGGGAGGGTCCCACATGCCGCGGAGCAGCTAGGCCCGTGAGCCACAACTAGTGAGCCTGCGCGTCTGGAGCTTGTGCTCCGCAACAAGAGAGGCCGCGATAGTGAGAGGCCCGTGCACCGCGGTG